>NW_028279332.1:0-257794 GCF_059751315.1 Micrasema longulum
AAACAACTAGTTAATTGTAAACACCGAGTTAAAAAGCATTTTTAAGGCGAATCTCTTTAAAGGTTTCAGCTCTTTAACTTCCCAAAACTGGAGAATTAAAAAATTACGAATGTTTAAGCATAGGTAGAATGGTAAATATTACAAAGGGCGCTAAATGATCACTTGAACCAAGCAAATACAGGCCATAAGCTCTATTAAAGTTTTGACTTCCATAACATTTTCTCACTAATATTCTTTATCTACAACTGTCATCGTCAATTTAAAAAAAAATACTCATAAAACACGTTTAACTGCACAGTTTATTATGATTTTAGTTGATAAATGAAAAATCATTAGATTTATATTATGAACACAACAAACATTATTGTTTGCATATTAAAGTATATTTCTTTGACAATTTTTTCCATCGGTTTGTGTAATATAGTAGTAAGCGTATCAAGCTCGAGTTACTTCGTAATAATTTCAAAGTTCATTTTTCGACTGAACTCAAAAAACTTGTTTATAATTCATTTGAATTTTTTTTTAAATTCCAAGTGTAAAGCAAACGTACTTTGGCAAACTTATTAAAGACCGATAAAGTTTGAAAAAAAACCGATTGTGAAAGACCCTTTTTATTAACTTAGTTACTTATCTACTCCTAACACATATTCTGCCTTCTAAAACAAATGTTTTGGTAGCAAATAGAGTCAGATGATAATACAAAAATGTCAGAGTCACCCCCGAGTAGCAGGGGAGGGTCCAAAGGTCACCTGTCACCTAATTCAGATTGATAACGGAAGTCCAACCCCTACCCGGAAGCTCATCTCCCCACAAGATATATTCCTTTAAGATTACTTGTTTCTTCTTTACAGATTTTCCCCATATATCGGAACAGAATGGAGTCAGTGCCCACTACATGAACTGAAGGCCACAAGCTTATGTCACGCGTTGATAATTTAATTAACGACTGCGACAATTAATTTTCACATTACCACTATTTAGTATTTGTAATTTCAATTTAGAAAAATATACTTCATTAATTTATTTACATATTTACAAAAATCACGTATCGTCGGTAATACTGCAACCGCATAAACGGTTTTTTTTTATTGAAAATGTTTTCCTGGAATAAATTTGTTATAGGGACCAAAAGCCGTTAGTTTTTAATTATCGCTATGTTTACTACATATAACGATAGTTTTTCTGATACTCCAGTGGTAATTTTGGTTGATTAAAATCTTAGGTAATATTTTAACAGAACGCTTTTTAGGAACCCCTTAGCGAAAAATTCCATTGATAATTACGGGGTATTTCAGTATCACCGAATATATTATACAAAATTGTGAACCAATATGTAAAGTTTCACTTTTTATTTTGCATTGCAGTATGCTTTTTATTGTTTCTACATGTATACAAAAAAACGTTGTTTATCTTTTAAATTTTTACTTACTATGTTTGTACTTACCTGAATATTTTTTGTAAATGCCCCTTGGGCGTATTGTAAAATTAAATAAATAAAAATAAATAAAAAATATTCTACCTAATCACTAAGGATAAGCCAAACAAGCGAAGCAGCGCGGTATACATAGCAGAATACAGAATACTTGTAAAGATCGGTCGGTTTCTATATAGGCAATGCTTGTTCTGAGGAACCGAAATGTTGCATTCAAATATATATATAACGTTTTGGCAAAAGTGTAAACATATATTTAAAAAAAATCTTTATTAGTCTATATTGTAAAATAACTTTATAAATAAATTTGCAATATATGAAAGTACTAGCTGACCCGACAAACGTTGTCCTGCCCGAACGTTGGCTTGTCTTGGAAAAATACTTTTTATTGATAAGTAGGTACCAAGGTACTTGCTTGTGATTAAATTCCAAAACTAAAACTAGTTAATATTAAATTAAAGTAGGAACTTGTTGAGGTTTATGGTTGAATGGCAAACGTCAAACTCCGATCAAAGTGGTGTACTTATGTAAGAATACGATTTTTAAAAATGTATTGAATTAATATTATTTTAGTATCACCAAAAATCCAAAAAAGAAATAAATGGGTAGAAATTATAAGGAATTTAAGGAAAGATTCCGATTGAGATCCACAAAAAACAAATGATGTTTGTAAACATGAAAAAAAAAACTTTTTTTATGCACAAAAAAAACAACATCTTTCCATTTTTTTGCAAATGCATTCTCCTCAAATGCAATCCTGGTAGATCGATGAACAAAATATTTATGCTCCTAACTTCTTTTTTACAAATTCGATTAAATATTTTAATATTTGCGAGCACGCACAGCGCAAAGATCTATATTTCTCTGAAAACCGCACGTAAATCGGTTAAGGCGTTTAGGAGGAGTATGGTGACATCACACGTACATAGGAATTATATATATAAAGATATCATTATAAAATTATTAAAGATATAAATATTAAAGTATGTTTATCATTATATAATTTTAAACTTTAAAGGAATTTTCGTAATGATGTTTAAAAATTTGAACACCGTATTTGAGTGTCCAATGGTAGTTCATTTAATAACTTAATCGCAAAATCAAAATGTAAATATTGAATATGATTAAATATTTACATGTATTTACTATAGTATGTCTAAATGCCTAGTACAAAATTTATAAGATAAATTTTTATACAATAAGTCGATATACATAATGCTAGATAGGTTTAGTTTGTGGTGACGTATTTAATAAAAACAAATCATGTCTACCTTTGTATCAAATGTGAAGCGAGGCTCAAAATTTACGTTACGCATGAGATTCTTTATTGTACTTTTAATTTTAATGAGATATGTTGTGTAACTAAATCACGCCAATTAGTCTAAATTTCACACTCGCCTAGTTATAATACGCGTAATTTTATCATTGTGTTCATAAAATGTTATTAAACACAAAGCGGAAAGGTTTATATGGCTTTTTATGAACTTTTCAGCGCTTTCGAAGGATTGTTTTTATTTCGTCAATTTATATCCGTCGCTTTTATCTAACGTCTATCCAATTATGCGCACCGGTTTTGTTGGTACGTTTTAGGTAAAATATTTCAAGTCTAGGATTATGGCAGCGACGGTTCATAGTCATATTTGACATTGAGTGAGCGCTTCCTCTCCGTAAAATCACTGAACTAATTCGTGTGAATGCATCACAAACAAAAAAGTGTTAAAAGAACAATTAATGTGGAGCGCCATTAGCAATTACCGGCGCATTTCTGGTCCGGCCGAATGATCCCAAATTAGGGGAGGCAATTATAGCCCAATGATGATATCAAAAGGAAGCTCGCACGGTTATGTGGCGATTGTTTCGAAATTTCGCTTCGGTCGCCATACAATGCGTCAGTGACAAGGCGTTGACATCACCCGAGTTTTACCAGCACCGTGAAAAATTCTAAATTTATTTTTTCGCTTTACTTCGATACACGAATATGTGTATAGAATAGAGGCTCTTACAAGCTACAAGTATTTAATTGTGTTAAAACATATAAAAAAAAATATTTTGGGTAGTTATAGAATACATTAACTACCCAAAAAATACGAGAATAAAGTACGTACGCGTTATAAAACAATAATGTTTTCTGCTGAGGATCGCGTAAGATCGCTGAGAATCGTTCGTCAGTAACACTTTGACCGTAATGGCTATGGCTATAGTCGGCCGCAATCGGCGCGTGTCCAGCCGTCCAGCGACGAGACACCAGATGATAAAAGGACGGTCTGATCAAAGGAGTCTACAGCCTTACCTCCCCTTCTGTCAAGTACCTCTTCCTACTTCCTGCTCTTCTGGTGGCGGGAGAGTGACTGCAGAGACCGCCGGCGAATTAGTTCCACTCGGCGATGGCTTTGTAGCTATCAGCTCTTCACACCCGTCCGACAACAATCGATTTGCCTTATTGTTGTGCGCCATTTTATTGTTTTAGCATTTGCCGCCAAGAATTCCGCCAGCGCGGGAGACACGAGCTACGTTTCCGAGAGGGACCCGATTCGCGCATGGTTCTAGAAACAACTCATTGTTTGGGTACTATGCACGATGAATATTTTTCCGAGAATCTTCGAGAAAGATTCCTTTTTAAATAACGTGTTTCTTAACGTGCATATTTGTGATAAAGCATTAAATTTCTCATTATTTGTATGCATAATTTAAACTTTAATGGTTACGTTCTACAATGCTTTAATATGTTCACATTCTCAATTTTATCCAAAATTTTCGCTTAAATAAATTTTTAAATTTGTTTGCACGTTTTATTAAGATATAAATAAGTGTATCCGAAACGATACAGCTTTTTTCATGACTCGCATCGATTCCCTAAGACCAAATGCTTTCGGTATAATCAAACCATTAAGTGTAGTGTCGGTACTCGCGTTGCGCATATGTTGGGACATTGGCTGTTGCCTACCAGGGCGGGAATATTTATAACAATATACGGGAGCACTCACTGTAATCACTACAGACTGTGGGCTGGAACAGTAGGTTACATTTCCAGTTTAGTCCCCAGTTACAGGTACGAATCAGGCGAGGTGGTTACGCACAACGTATCGTGTACTATAGACGCAAGACAGAGCTATTATCGAGCCAGACAGATCGAAATTAATCTATAATCATACCAATACAGGAAGTTTTCAATGTAATCATATGTAATCAATTGTGTTTTATATTGATGTATCGTTCGTTATAAATAATTTTACTCGTATTTTTATTGGATAATGGCTGCCTGGGCACACGGACTACATGTGTTGATATATTTATGGGCAGCGTTGTAACGAATATAAAAACTTACTTTAAAATTTTGACCTTTTACAATTTTTAAAGTAATTCTAATAATCAATATGCCCAGTTGATTTTTAAACAACTTTGTTTGGGCTACTGAATTGATCATGTGTACATATCTACTGGTTTCGGGTTCACTAACTGATTTTTATTACAGATCCCAGATAAGACGTATATATATATGTCTGTATTCGGTCGGATGAAGAATACAGTTCTGAGCGTGAAATAGAATCAGAATCCTGGACTAGTGTTTCCGACTAGACGGCTGCTATCATATAAAAATACTAGAAAATATAATCAGATAAGTTTTTCTCGTTGCGTAGTGTTTAGCGCGTTCCCTTGCAATTTTTGAGGTACTGTGTTCAATAACTTATTCACTTACTGATCTTTATTACAGATCTCAAATAATATATTATGTAGGTCGTATAAATAATACAGTCCTGTGTGTAATATAGAACCAGAATCTAGAACGGGCGTTTCGGCCTGATGACTGCTCTCAGGTAAAAATCCTAAAAAAAGGAATCGAGTGGATAAAAGTCCGCCTAATAGTGCAGTGGTTGGCACGTTCGCCTATCATGCTTGAGGTCCCGGGTTTGATTTCTGGGAAGGTTGATATGAAATATTAGTTTTAAAATATGGGTTTCTACTGAAATTTTTCATTGTCCGTGGATGTCACTGAACTTGCTCCTCAAGAGTAAGACTGATGACCTTACATTTCCGTCACAAGACTATCGAGATATGCTGCACTTGATTTTAAAATACTTTATCCCGTGAATTGTTGAATGTGGATAAGAGTTTGATGATGATGAATAATTAAAAATTATTTTATTGTATTTTTTTTAAATCTGATATATTTATATTCTTATATTTCCTTATTTTATCACGTTATTGAGCTTATGTTGAATTTATTTTTATAATAAGATTGTGTTCTTTGAATAGGTACGTATTTAATTAGGTTTACGTTGTACTTTTTTCCTTGATATCGACTGTGCTCGGGACAAAGGCTTCAAACCATTGTTTTTAACCCATTATTTAGGTCATATACCAATAACTAACAAAATAATTTAAACCGCAAACACCTATTGGCGCATTCTTTGCCAAAATATATACATAAGATTCACATAATTGGTTGAAAACATATTACAACTAGCACTGTATAATTTTTAGTTACTTTGTCTTAAATTGTGGGTTGAAGCCATTGTTCTTAACTCAATTGATATGATGCTCAAACAAATCGATACATATTATCACACGTGTATAACTGAATGTGATTTTTCTGTAGATAACGTAGTACTGAGATGGACCTTACACGCATTTTTAAAATACTTAATGCTACAAGTGATATCCCATCTCTGTTGAAATAAATTTCTTTTCATGTTCCTAACCATGTCATCAGAAGTCAAAATCTGCTTGTTATTTCTTCTAAGAGCTACTTTTGTTTTTATGCTGTCCAGAATGTGTAGATCGGTGAATTCGTCACACAACTTGAAATTCTTAGGGATGCATCTTCCGGCTTTCCGTAGATCTCTTCGCCACTAAAACAGTGAAGATGAAGATAAATTGAACGTTGTTATGCAGAAAGCAGCCAGTCCACAATGAGATATCGGTGTTATTGGGTGCAGTAAGGTCAAGGACCTCGGAGTTATCATTGACTGTAAACTTACCTTTAATGAACATATTGATACTATGATTAACAAGTCACTAAAACTCTTGGGTTTTGTTAGCAGGACATCTAGTGACTTTACTAATATGTTCACGGTTGAAACATTAGATTGCTCACTTGTTCGTCCTCTTTTAGAATATGCATCCGTGATCTGGTCTCCCTTCTATGTAGACCGGATAAATCATATTGAATCGGTGAAAAGCCGTTTGCTAAGACAAGTAGTATGGATGATTGGCCTCGAGAGGGGAGACTACACTTATGGAGAAATGGAGTCAATGTTAAAAATCTCAAGTCTACAAAAACGTAGA
The DNA here is from genome assembly GCF_059751315.1 of Micrasema longulum. NCBI lineage: Eukaryota > Metazoa > Arthropoda > Insecta > Trichoptera > Brachycentridae > Micrasema > Micrasema longulum. Next base: position 6,719 of record NW_028279332.1, read on the forward strand.
AATAACATTGACTCCATATTTATGTTTAATTTGCTGAATGGCTTAATTGGTGTACCATCGTTACTGGAACAGGTGGCATTCAATGTTCGGATCCACCGGTTGCGAAATAATAATGTGCTGTTCCTCGATCAACACAGCACAAACTATGGCTTGCATGCACCAATGTCCCGATTGTGTCGTATTGTAAACTCGAGACAAGATCTGGACTTTTTTGGTGTAAGTCTTTATAGTTTTAAAAATTCACTAAGATAGACTAGATCTTGTCTTGAGGTAGTAATTTTTATTTTTTTTGTCCTAGCCTTAATTTTATTTAGTTGTATTTTATTTTATGAGTGCCTGTATTTATAATAAGAAATTGTATTTACCGTCGTTAGAATGGACTGCATAAGTCCGTCAAATAATTAAATAAATTTTATGTTCTGCTAAAAACAGCCAGGCGGCTTTCGTACAAAAAACTGTTATAATAACTTTCTGAAAATAGTGTCGATCACAAAAACAGCATTTTTCAATTTGCAAAAAACACCCACAGCACTAGAAAAATCTGACGGAACTTTAAAAATCATTAAAACTGGTCAAATACATAATTAAATTTTTAATGTAATATAAAAAAAACTTATTTATTAATTGTTTATCATTTGTCGAAGTCAAAAAATAATCCAACTGTTGTGTCGATTTGATTTTTCACTCGTTTCATAAAGGTGCTATTAACTCAGTATCACGTTTCTATGACTGGCCGCTTTCTGCATAACTACGTTCAATTGGTATGGTTAAGATCAAAGTTTAATCGTTTTTATTAATATAAGTAATAAAATACCATTATTTTATTGCCCTTGTTAGTCTTTGCTACATAGTTTAATGTTATTTTTGTTTAGTTTCTTTTACGTATGTTTCTTTATATAACTGTTATAATTGACTTAGGCCGTATATATAATAAATAAATAAATTTTGTTTGATATAAAATCCTCGCAATGCTGAAGTTCGTTGCTCATACGTAAATGTATAATGTACATGCGGGGTACCCGGTGGATAGGAGGTATCCAGACTTGTAGGCATTAAATACTGTGATTATCGTATAAATTTGTTGTGGCTACTCCGGCTCCCGGTGTTGCCCGCGCAGTGTATTATAGACCTGCGCGGTAGCTACGCGCACTGCCGACGATTTAAGATTGATGCACAGTCGTTCTAACTGAGAGTTAACAAACTTACAGAATACTTATATATTACTTTATATATTTCCTCCAAATAAATAAATTATCATTCATTAATGTGTTATCTTAATAATTTAAAAACGTTATCTAGTAAAAGGACAATTGGTGTTCGATCGTGTATTTCCGTGAATCGACAGTGGTATTACGATCAACATAGGTGTAATGGAGAGTATTTTTTTAATGTTCCTAATGACTACCTTAGACATAGGCAGTTTAAGCTGTTTTATCTTCCCGCTTGCAGAACCAACCTGCTGATGGTAATGCCAGTAGGAAGAGCGATGTCTCTACTCAACCGTATCTCTTCGGGTTTCGACATTTTTCATATTAGTGAAAAAAAAATCAGAGAGGATACTATCCGTTTTCTATAATTGCTCGGTATTTTTATTTTATCATCTTTGTATATTTAAATTTAAGTAATGTTTTTTTTTGTGTTTTGTATGCATTGAAATATTTTTGTAATCTACATAAACGTATTTAAAATTAATAAATTGAGATTGAAATTCGATAGTTACAATTTACGATTTTAAATGACCGGTAAGACGTCTGTGATTTTAATAATCTCATTGGTTTTAATGTTCCTAAAGCTTGTACACAACAAGCACAGACATAGCTTTTTTATATTAACAAACCTAATACTATTGTATAAGTTTATAATTTACCTATATACGACCAGATGGTGTTTACATGATAGGTATAAAATTAAAATTTAAAAAAATTGTGCTGTAATAATTATTATATTCGACTACATAATATATACTTGGCAATGAATTAAGCTTTATAGATACCTTTTGCTATTCAATATCGAAATTTAAAGAAATTATTTTACTAACGGTAGGCATCATAACAAAATATTGGGCCAATAATCCATTTTGTGTTATTTGTGTACAAATTTTCAATTTGCAATTCTTTATTTTGAATAATATTATATAACCAATAGACAAACCTATCAACGTTTTTTTCTTAATGTTAAAGCCTGCTGGAGACGTTTACATTGTATAAAGTAAATAAATATAATAGTATTGAATATTAATTTCTTTTACTTTGGATTCATTGACACAATAGGCAGTTAAAAAACTTCAATAGCCTATATATTAGGAAATACAAAAATTAACAGCACCATGTTGGGGTCAAGATATTTACATCATATTTTATGCATTGTTATTCCTGGTTCGATTTTCATACATTACTTGATAGCTGTGCTTAAAGAAAAATATGTTTAAAAAAGTGAATGTTTGCAAGTTGCTCTAAAGTTTTATTTTGTTGTAATTATGAGTTGTAATACATGAAAACTGTTTTTTTCTATACATCGGGAACAAATCCGAGATTATCAAAATCGATAATAACTTTCAACATATTATATCAAAAGCTTCTGAAGAAACTTTATATCGTGCTTCCTAATAAATGTACTTCTTCCGCTATTGTACTGTTTCTACTGCAAACAGTTAAAGGTACCAGTTCCTACCCAAAATTGCAAAAAATCCCTATAGTATTGAGATCTTACTGGGAATTAACCCGACACCTCAGAGCGTCAGGCAAATAAAAGATGCTAGAAGTTTTGACCCAGAAAACTATCAACATCGCATATGCAGTAAATGTTAGGTCCCGTTGAACCTTTTTTTTGTTTGTAATCGTATATGATTTCATTGTGAATATTATAATCAAATTCTAATGTGTATTGTGGCTTTTTGTGTGTACTTTACAAATTCTATATCAAAAGTGCGTATAAAAAAAATTGCATGAGGAGTTCTACAATAAGTGAAGTGAGCATTTAAAATTAACTGGTAAATCGGGTAACATTGATCATCATTGTGAATCCCGAAGAAATTTAATGGTTTTAATAAAAACTAACATAAAGGTTAAATTGAATAAAACGTATATAATGAACATTGATAATTTGTCTTCCTATGAACATCAGTTCTGTGTTACAACTAGTAAAAATATTATTTTTTTTAATAAGGAAAGTTGTCTCAGGGAATGGTCAGTTTAACTTTTTAATCAAAAATCTACCGGTTCAGATTTGAGACGGTATATGATAAAAATAAAATTATGTTAAAACTGAATTACATAAGGGTTGTGGTAAATGCGCAGGGATAGGAACCGAGCAGACTAAGTTAATGTTTTGTGCGAAAAGTTTTAGCCCATTAATAGAAATACTCAACTTAAATTATCACGCAATATATTTTTCCCCGTCTTGTTTGCTCACAAATGCAATAAAATGTTTTTTCAGCCATTCTTCAAAAATATCTGCCTCAATCCAACCACATTTTGAGACAGTCATGCGTGACCCTGGCAGAGCATTGAATAGCCAATCAGATCATTTGTTTGCGCACAAAAAAAAAGTGTGGTTAGATTTCTCCAGCAGCACTTTCACAACAAAGAAATGTGTAACATGGTTTCCATTTTGTCATAGCATAAAGATACAAAAATTAAGAAAAAAATAATGACGGGTAACATTGAACGTAAATGTTACCTCGATTCCGGACTGTTATTGAAGTTGAGGTATTATCCCAATGTATTTGAGTAAAAATTATGTTTTATTCCACTTTCTTCAACATTCGTTAAATTAAGGATCATGTATTGAAACAATTTTGTGACTTACCGTAAATACAAGTTCAGAAACCAAATAAATCTTCTCGAAAATAACGTATCTCTCGACTTTATTCTTTACTGCTTCATCAACTGATGTAAAACGTCTTATTTTTGACATTTGTGTTACTTTTTTGTATTTAGTTTTAGTAGTTTAATTCTATATTATTGAAACGCCCAATTTATTAAGGAAATAAAAGTCACACGTACTCTTTTGGTTTTGTTCAATGTTACCCGGGATTCAAAGTTACCCAGATTGACTGTACGAGTAAATTGACAGATATTAGTGTTCTGTACTTCTAACATATAACTTAATTAGTAAAAAAATAAGAATTTATTTTGAAATGTTTCGCTTTCTTTATTGGTATTGTTGTACTAAGCATTCAATAAATTGCTCCAATAATCGTCATCATCGATTTCTTCCTTTTCCTTTCATAGTTACCATCCAAGTCCATAATAATGTAGATCGACCACCTCTCTATTACTCCCGTATTATCTCTACGCGGCTACCGAGAGTAATTTGCTTTATCCTTTCTCGGCCAGGAAATTAATACGTTCGGTTGCAATAATCAACTGTAACCGAACACCAAACACCATACATTAATCTTTAAACTTATTGAATAAAACAATCCGAGATACGTTTTATTGATTCGGCAGCCATTTGTAATGGATAAAATTAAAGCTGCCGTTTGAAATTCGGATTTGGGAGAGATATTTAAGACTTGTAATCATTTCGTCTGATGACCGCATACACATATAATTGCTTTTTTGGGGTTAAATGTATTTTTGCATTATTTGAACGTTTAGAAGACTTTTTTTTTTATGTAAGTACTCCTAATACTTTGTTAAACACACATTTTAATATCTATATACATATATATGTATAAACAACTCGGCTCCGGAATATCAAAAAGAACTAATAATTATTATAATATACTGGGGTAGGCGCTCGAAGTGTTACCAACTTTACCCTGCTGTAGCAACCAAACGGCTAATGACACAGCGCTCATGTTTTGACACATGTCAGTCTGTTATATTGTTAATATTCTATAGTTATAGACAGTTCAAAAAGTTATCGAAATGGAATTCAAACTCAACAGTGTTATTGCTCGGTATTTAGCTGGAAATTCGCAACCAGCTATTATTAAAAGGGTAAGATATTTACATTTGAACAAAATGTTTGTGTATCGGAGTATTTCACGTTACAATGATACCGGTAGCATAAAAAAATGCCATGAAGGTGGACATCCAAAAACAGGAACATCGACAGAAATGGTTCGAAAGGTGATGGCCAGATTTCAACGTAATCCACAACAAAGCTCAGTTCAATTGGCGAAAAATCTCAATGTGTCTGCTCGTAGCATGAGGCGCATATTAAAAAATTAACTATAATAAAAGCCCTACAAAATACAAAAAGTGCAAGATTTAACGCCTGCACAAAAGGCAGTTCGCCTAGCAAGAGCAAAGGTGTTAAAACACTTGCACGTTGGTGGCGAGCTAGAAAATTAGGTCAAAAGACCATAAAATGATGAATTTTTTTTTACGGTTCAGAAATATGCTAACAAACAAAACGATCGTATATGGTAACACTACAAATTAAAAGACAATTTAGACCAGTGAATTGCTCTGCGAAAACAAGCGCCTGCATCAGCGATGGTTTGGGCCGCGGAAACTGCCACAGGACGCTCACCACTCGTTTTCATTAAAAACGGCGTAAAGGTAAATCAGCAAATCTACCGTGAAAAGATTTTAAATGATGCGTTACCTTGGCCATGCAAAAAATTCGGTAGAAACCATTGGACGTTTCAACAAGACTCAGCACCATCCCATAAAGCCCGTGAAACCCACATTTTTTTACAAGAAAAAGTTCCCAGCTTCATTTCATCACAACAGTGGTCTCCATATTCCCCGGACTTAAACCCAATGGACTTTTCCATACGGTCCATTCTAGAGGCCAAAGTACCAGCCAAAAAATATGAGAAGGTCGACGCCTTAAAGATTGCTTTTCGCCGAGAATTTGACAAAATACCATCAGCCCACATTCGCGCAGCGTGTGAAGCCTTCATAGACAGACTCGATGCTTTTATCCGCGCTTAAGGTGGCTACATCGAACAATAACCTATTTTTGAAAAACAATGTTTTGACGATACACTGAAGTTTTTAAATGAATAAAATCATAATTGACAAAATTACAGAATTTTGAATTGGCAACACTTCGAATGCCGACACCTGTATAAACATAGATATAAATATATAAGCATGATAATGAAAAATGATATCGAGGAGAGGCGACCGCGACGCGACGGTGGAAAGGCAAAAATTACTGAGCGAAATGTAGCCAACTTTACAGAAAAGCCAATTTATTTTTTTTTCTATTTTTATAAGAACAAACTTATGTGAACCAAATATATTGGCGTAATTCCTACATAATCTAAATAAAAAAGTGAAATATGAGATTTATTATTAATTAAAAAAAAACGTTAAGTAATTTTTACCATCTTACCGTCAATATACTCGTACATTAAAACGTAATATTATATTTGTACACGTAAAAACTTATATCATAATATAAACCCTGGCACATCCAAAACCACAATGATCAGTATGAGCAAGAAGACATATTGGCACATAAAAATATTTTTTTAGAACGAATAAAATTTAAAAAAATAAAATTAAAAAAAAAGAAAATGGTTGCTTACTTCTGCAGCGGTAAAACGAGGTGGGGGGAGGGGGGAGTCTGACTCTGCACCGCGCTCCCCTCACTTCTCCCCTGCAGAAGTAAGCAACCATTTGTTTTTTTAAATATTTTATTTTTAAAAATTTTCTTTGTTCTAAATAATTTTTAAAATATGCTAATATGTCTTCTTGCCCCATACTGATCATCGTGGTTTCGGATGTGACAGGGCTTAAAGAACACCCTGTTTAATCATTGGCAACCGGTAGTCGGCCTCGTGGTGTAATGGTCAGCGCGTTTGCCTACCATGCAAGAGGTCTCGGGTTCGATTCCCGACATGGTAGATTTGAAATATTTATTTAAAAGGGTGTTTTGACAATAAAAAAATTTCATAGTTTCTGGACTGGTACCTGAAGCGTAAGACTGATCATCTTATCTCCGTGTAGCAAAAAAATATCAAGATACGCTGCGATTGGTTTACCAATGCAGTTCCTTATGCACCATTAGGTGCGGAAAGGGAATGATGATGATTTGAAACCGAGCTTAACCTCTCAACATATTAGATACCCCACTTTGCCCTCCATATACATATATATGTACACAATATATAATATATATGGGAGGCAAAGTGGGGTATCTAATATGTAGATACGTTTAGGTCAGTTACCAATGATTTTTTGGTTTGTTAATAATAGTTAATTGGTTGTTTCATTTATGATGCGAGATTTCTATTATAGTATTAACAGTTTAGCTACAAAAAAAAATACACACAAATAGTAGTTTGCCTCCCACACAGGGGCAAGGCGGGGCACTAGGTTGGGCAGTGTTGGGTATCTTTCAAAAATCAAATACGGTGGTCACTTCTTTAACCAAATGAATTTTTAAATAAATCAAAAAATATTTAAGTACGAAAATAGCATAAACTAAAATTAAAAATATTGACTGCAATAGTAAAACTTAACCGTCAATGCCCATTGCACACAAATGAGTCACTAGAATCAACAGATGGAGGAATTGAAGAAATATGCTTAAACCAGCCAATGACAGGTCATGAGCCCTACAAAAATGTTCTCCATCTCTGTTGTTATTTGTTAATTTATAATTTTATTTTTTATTTTTTGATTTGTTTTCTAAACTTTTTTATTTATTTGGTTAATTGAAAAAATATTTATTTTTTAATGAATTTTTATTGTATTTTGTATTTAGTTTTGGTTAGACTGTACGAATTTGCTAGTGGCAATAAGTCCGCCATTAACTTAGTATACCTTTGTTATAATTTTTGTAAATATGACATTGTATATTATGGTTAGTAAATATTTATTATTATTATTATTATTACACACGTATATGGTATAAATATAACTTTTATTTTCTATTTTCTATTTTCTATTTGAAAATATCATTAGATAAGTTTAAGCGATTAAGTGACGTTTTAAGGACAAATTAAAATAAACATCGATTGAAAAATAACGTTCACAGGCCATGTGTTGTCCTCTGAGGATTTAACCAGTCATTAAAGTAACAATCACAACGCGATGCTAAGATTATCATACAACTTTTGTAAGGTGGTGGCTCTTTTCCTAAAAAGAACATCAAAAAGATTCTTCCACTATTTTCATTTTGGCATACCACATATCCCCCGATGGGGTTGGCCCCCTTACTTCCTCCCCACCCTTATTTATGTCATGTACGTGGAAACACGGACGCATCGTGAGCGTAAGATATTTGTTCATATTATATTATGCAAGCTTTACCATAATAATAATGTATAATATTTCTGACATATTGACCAATTCAGAAGAATTCCTAAGAAAATCGCCATTATCGAGATTTAAAAATCCTCGTATGTACCTAGTAACTACATATTTATTTTATTGCATGAATCTTAAGTTTAAAAATTATGCAAATTACGGATAACCTATAAATTATTGATGTTATTTTCTTATATTATTCCCAAGCAATTTTTTCCTTAGTGATGTACATATTTTATTTGATGTTGGTTGAATATAAATAAAAAAAATATTTCTCGATGCAAATAATTTATCAAACTTTTAGGTTTGCTTATGCTAAAGCAATTTTGATCTTTTGACAGTGCCAGCGTCTTTAGATCGCCAGCTTCACCAGCCAGGTTCCAGCACATGTCACGCCTCATCATCAACAGGTTTGTTGGAGGTGCGCAACCTTCCTTCCCCAACAATACAGTTCACTATCTAAATATCTAACCTCGTCCACTCCTCAACATGGTGGCTTTTCTCTTAGGTTTGCTTATACTTAAGCAAATTTTATCTATTAACACTGGTTCAAGAAGATTTTTGATATTTTCTCTATAAATTTTTTTTTGAAAAAAACACAATACTTTAATAAACGTTATCACAAATTCAATATCGAAAACATTATGAATTTACAAAACTTTAGTTTGAAAATGATTACTTCCTGTTACAAATTAGGTAATTGCTGGAGTACCTACCTAGTAGACAGCCTTAAGTTACTGATATTAAAAAGAAGAATAATTGTTTACACGTAAATATGTACAAATATGCAGGTATACCTTTATATGTATGCGCCGGCACACAACCCGACTGTTTTAAGGACCCAAAAATGTCTAACAATATACACCGGACGCGGACGTACTGAAGGTGAGTAGAGCGACAATGGAAGGCGGACCGGGCGGAAAGTTCGGGGAACAATGGCCAGACAATAATCATCTCCATACAACACAAATCATATCAGTTTTATTGTGATCAATCCGGAGTGGTTTACCTCGGCCATAGCGACTATGTCGCGTCGCATCGCTATCGGTTCATTCCCTTAGCAGTGTTTACACGAGGACAATCAAATAGTGTCTTGTCCCAGCATCTGACCTATCGTTTACGTGTGAACAGCAATTTGGAGGACGGGGCAAAGGACCGAGACAATGTCCCAGAGATAGTTGGGTACGCTATCTCCGCAGGACGATGGATTGCCCCCAACGCTGCGCGCGGCCCATGCTCCTCGTGTGAACCAGCACGGACAGGACCGTAGAGCAATAGCGACTTGCTCGACGCGTTTGCGTCGCTCCCGCGCATTTTATTATTTAGTTTCTCCTTCAACAATTCTAATACATCTAAGTATAAAATAAATAATATTTTTTACTTGTATCAAACGCTGCCACGTATTCATTTTCGCAGCATTTATAAGTAAACTTTGGCTGAATTTTGTACTGTCCCAATGTTCCGTTCCTAGGCGGTCGAGGCTGATCACAGAGTTGGGAAGAGACAATAATGTCCTGTCGATTGTATTGTCCCCTTGTGAATTAAGCCCGAACCCCAAATTCAACAATTGGCATCACCATAGCATATTTATATTTGCGATCGTTAACTCTTACAAGACTGTGCTAAAAATTACCTCTACTAACGGTGCTGTACCCTCGTATTACATTTAGCAAATGAAGAGATATTTTAAAATACATGTATTTAAAATAAAAAATATTTTACTATCATTTTTTTCTGTATAATTTATAAAAATAGTCGTATAGTTTTATCCTGTCGTAGCAAAATACGACGTATTTTTTTTAAAAACTATATATTTTATTATGTGTAGGTACATAGACACATGAGACATCATACGACGCCCACACAAGAGTCATAATTCATTCATCGTTGACAAAAAAAAAAAAAACTATTTTGGACTGCAATATTTCATAGTCCCTGGACTGGGACCTGAAGTGTAAGAATGATCATCTTGCCTTCATGCAACAAAAAATGATCGAGATATGTACCATTGTGCGGATAAGGGAATGATAATGATGATGATGTAACATTCATACTAAGAGACATAATATGTATTATAACAACAACAACCAACAATCATGCCATTCCCCCGTAATTGTAGGCAGAGAGGATAGAGCGCCAGATCACTCTGTCTTTACATACAGATCTCGCTTCCTCTACATTCATACATCTTATCATGCACGCGCGCTGATTATTCCGACTTTTGACAACTCCACCTTCAAATATTTGTTGGATTTGGTCATACAATGTCTTTCTCGTCTTCTTCTTCTTCTGCACCCATCAACATTTGTATCGTTAATATTTTAGCACTCCTTTCGCAGTCCATTCGCTCTACATGTTTAAACGAACGTATAGCTCTTTTTTTGATTTTGTCGATAATTCTTATCCTTACATAATGTACGGATCTCAACATTTGTGCATCTATTGTCACGGTTTTACCACACACTCGCCTGAGAAATCGTATTTCGACAGCATTCATCCTACTTTTATCCCCGTTTTTCCAAGTCCATACTTCGCTATGTATTATAATATGACAAGAAAACCAATACAATCAGCTCCATTACTTTTTTCTAAGCATGCTAACATATTTTATTTAATTCATTTTTGACATTTTAAATCAATTGCATTACAAATAATTTATTATACAAAGAAATTAGATATTACACACCAAAATACTTTAACCTGCAGAAATTTAAGAGATAAAGTAGCGTAGGTATCGTTATATCCCAGCAATTTGAGTAAAACCTCTAAGAACATCGACACCTTAGGAAATTGAAGTGATAAAAAAAACAAAATTAGGAAATACTTATGCTTCTAGAAACAACCTCTTAAGATCATTAATAGGTGTTTAAAAAATATAGTAGTATGTATTTTAGATTCTGTAGATAGGTATCTACCAATATTATTTAAATTCTTACAGTTATACTATTAATTTTCTTATAAGTTGTAGATGATATTTTTTTTATGGTTTTAAGTGGATTTCCTACTTAATAAGGAAGAGGTGGTCTTGCTGCTTCACGATTCATATAACGTTTTAAAAATGAAACTAAATTTGTTTAAAACATTATGCATTTTTAGAAAATGGTGAAGAAGTTACTCATATATTTACATGGTACTAGAACAGAAATGGATAACATTTTAAATGAAGTATGGAAGAAGACATTTACAAGATGCATGACCTGTCATTTGATGGTTTGAGTGATTGCTTTACACACTGGATAACATTCACCATTCTGCTCATGTTTGAACATCTATATTTCTTATATTCTTCCACCTGTTCATAAGTTAAAGAACTGAAACCTTTATTGATATGAATGATATTCATCTGACAGAATTATCTTATCTGTATAATAGGCAACGCTTGAAAATATTTTAGTCAAACTGGTCCAAGAAGTATAAAGTCGTAAATTAAAAAATGTTTTCAGGCATAATTTTTTCAATTCTTTTCAGACTCAAATGCATTTATTGTGCGTAAATAACATAACAAATAAAACAAAATATTTAAGGACTAAAATTAGAACAATGTATAAGACCCAAAACCCTTGCGCAATGGTTTGAAATTATTATGGTATAATACTCTCCAATAGAAAGAGTATTTGTCTCTCAAACATAGTTTCATTTATATAAAAGATGTCAATCTCCAAAGTGCTTATCTTCAGCTGCCTAACTGTTCTTTGAATTGGTATAACCATAGACAGGTTAGTTTTGAAAGCCGTGTGGTAAAAGAGTGTGCGCTGACGCTGTCGAAAATATCTATCAGGAACATACAATTTGATTGATCTAAAATACCCGAGTTCTCAATTTAACATTTCATCAGTGGGTAAGTGTAATTTCATCCCTTCTAACTTACAAACTGTTGGTCCCTATGCCCAAGAGGAATTTAGTGGGATCGGCTACGGATAACTACCATATTTTCTCATGTAGAGATACCTCAGATTTTTTTTCTGAACCCTCTCCGACATGAGAGAATATCTCATTTCGTGTAGACATATCACCGAGGCTCTCTCACGTCTGCTCCAGACTAACGATGTATTCAGAATTTTAAGTGTGCTAGGATTTTTGAAAACCCTGCCCGTTTGGAGAATAAAACAGGAATAAAAGGAAAAACTATAAAATGGTTTGAATAGTACCTTGGCGATAGATACCAAATAACGAAGGTGAATGATGAAATTTCCGAGCCCCTCAAAATTTCATTGGGAGTACCACAAGGATCGGTTCTCGCACCGGTTTTGTTTATTTTATACATAAATGATATTGTCGAAACATTAAAATATTCAAAAATAAGACTCTTTGCAGACGATTCCTTAATATATATATCGGGAGAAAATTATAAAACAATTATGGACAGACTAAATCATGATCTTAATAGTATATCACTGTGGCTAAAAATTAATAAATTTAAATTAAATGTTAACAAAACTAAATATATGAGTATAGGAAACAAAAGAATAGAAATAACACCATCAATTTTAATAGAAAATGAAAAACTTAATGAAGTCACTGAAATTAAATATTTAGGTGTAATGTTGGATTCAAAACTTACATTTCACCAAAACGCTAAGATGGTAATAAATAAGATTGCAAAAAAAATATCAATTTTGGGAAGGATCAGAAGATTTATTGATAAGGACTCCTGCAAAACTATTAACAAAGCAATTATGGAACCACACGTTAACTACTGTAGTAGCATTTTATTTTTATCAAACAAAGAAAACATAGATAAACTAACTGTATTACAAAATAAAGCCTTTAGAATCATTTTGAAAAAAAACAGATATACGAGGGTAAAGTCGATAGTAAATGAAATGAAATTATTAACATATAAACAAAGAATATTTTACAATACAATGATATTTGTTCATAAAATTATAAACTCTAATAAAAAAATAGAATTTTGGAAAAAAATTGATCGGAACCAGCATGAACACGATCACAATACTAGAGAAAAGAACAAAATTAGACTTCCATTTAGGAAAAAGGCAAAGTCACAAAATTAAATTTTATTTAAAGCAATTAAAAAGTATTACGAAATGGAAAAAAATATTTATGAAGAAAAAAACATATCAAAATTTAAAATAATGGTCAAGACATATGTGATAAACAATTTATAAATTAAATATATTTGCAATGTTATTATTAGAACACACATAACAATATGTATGATATGTGTGGCCTACTTTAAGATTTAAATAAATAAAAAAAACCGAACAGTTTCAATGCATGGGCACATGCCATATTTCTCGATGTGAGCATGAAAAGCAAATCTGCTCCTTCGATGACCCCAAGATTCTTAGCCGTCCAAACATGCATGAGGTGGCAGTCATCCATTGTGTATTTGTGAAATACAGTCGGCAATGCTCTAGTGAAATATAAAATTACGTATTTTCAAAGAAATTTATTCAGTTGATCGCCCTTCAGTCTAGGATATTATTTATATCGGACTAAAAGCGCAAGCAGTCGACTGGATTTTCTATCTTAAGGAATAATTTCAAGTCATCGGCAAATAAAAAAAATCGAGAAATATTGATAACCTTGCGATACCGTTTATGAATTTGGTAAACAGAAATGGACCAAGGTTTAACCCTTATGGTAATCAGAAATAATCTTAGAATTTCAATTAAAATATTCCATACGAAGTGAACTGATTTCCATTCTCTAAGTAACTATTGAAAAATATGACTAACTGAGGAGTGAAACCATATACCGATAGTTTAACTAGGATCTAAACTAAATCGCGATTAACAGTGTCAAAAACTTTTGTCTAGTATGTAGGTGAAACAATTTAGTCATATGAATCTCGTTCACGTGAAGTTTTTAGCTCTTTAACTTTATAAAAATTTACAAATGGAAGAGTTATAGAAATATGAATGTTCAAAAATAGGCAGAATGGTGAATGTTACACTGTGTGTAAAGTGGCCACTTAAACCAACATTAACGCTGTTATAAAAATTAAAAAGATATTATCCCAATGTTCAACTGTTTAATGGTAGTAATAAAAACACTGTTGTGGATATTACTATATACTATATATATTATTTATATATATTGGATGAATCCGACGTAAAAATTCAAATTCAATCTTTAGATTATACTTATTCTGCTGGACCTGATAATATTTCTCCACTTATTTAAATATAATGTATTTCTCATTTGACAAGACCTCTGACAATATTATTTAATATCTCACTTAAATCCGAATTTTTTTCTTAACTATGGAAAACTAGTTTTTTGTCTCCAATTCGTAAAAAAGGAGATCCTTTTAAATTTACAAATTATAGGCCTATATGTTTGCAATCTTCCATTCCAAAATTATTTGTATCAGTTATTAAAAAAAAAAATGTTGAGATAAATAAAGCAGTGTCTGTGTTTTAACACGAATTTATTTCTGACAGGTCCACCCTTACAAATTTATTGCTGCATCAACATAATACTGTAGAAGCTATGGACGAGCGTTGTGAAACGGATACTGTTTATACGGACTTCAGCAAGGCATTCGATAAAGTATCTCATAAAAAACTTCTTTATAAACTAAATGCTTTGGGAGTCACAACTAGCATCTTAAACCGGTTCAAGAGTTATCTTACACAAAGAAAAAATTCCGTAAAAATCGGTCATTGTATTTCTTCTCAGTTTGAAACATCAAGTGGTGTACCACAAGGTTCCCATTTAGGACCAATATTATTATTTTTATTTATAAATGATATTATTTATGAATCTGATGGAATTGATATACTTATATTGCTAAAGACCTCAAAATTAAAAAAAAAAAACTTGATTGAAAAAAATGATTGTTATGTTCTTTAATCAAATGTACTAAAATTTGGTAAATAGTGTAATGAAAATCTTCTCTTTTTAAATCTTGATAATTGTCATTTTATATCGCTCCAAAATTTCGTTGATAAAAGTCTTACTTTTATTCTTCATATTAATGAAATTACTATAAAGCCATGTAATGTTTAGGTTTATATTCCGAACAGCAAAAGATTTCAGTTCCCTAAATTAATTAAAAATGCTGTTTGTTGCATTGGTTCGTAGTAGTTTAGAATATAATTCCACAATTTGGTCTCCATTTTATATGTTTTACCAATATAAATTACTAAAAGTTCAACGTAAATTCTTAAGATGTATAAATTTTAAGCTATCGATTCCTCTTGAGCAAATTGATTTTAATTCTTCAATGTGTGAACTTAACTTAAAAATATTATCTTATAGAAGGACAATTAGTGATTTGATGATTTCGTATAAAATTTAAAATGGCTGTTTGGACGTCCTTGATTTAACGAACCTCATAACATTTAATGTACCTTTAATTCGGACCCGTCAGGCTAACAAAACGTTATTTGATATAAACAAATCAAGTGGTAATAATTATTATATTCAATATATTAATTTTAAAAAAAACTTTTATTAATGATGGAGTACTTTATTGGGTCATTAAGCCATTTTGTGTTTTGAGTCCCTATTGTTTGATGGTTTTATATATTTCTTTAAATTGAATTTGTATTCTTGTATTAATTTATTTTATACTCGCTATCACTTTGTGGGTTATAGTTTATAATTAAAAAGCCCGCTAGAGCGTTTAAATAAAATAAAATATAAAATATTTTTTTTAAGCCTTTAAATAACTTAAAATTTAACATTACCTTATAAAAAAAACCTATACCTATTTCCAGAATTGCAAAACTCTTTTTTTCCAACAAGCAATCTCGAAATGCGAAATGTAATAACTTAATTCAGATATCTTCGTATAAAATTTATACGAATATGAGTATGTTCATATTAACAAATTAAAACATGGATGGAGAACGTTTTAGAGAAAGGAAGTCGAGGCATTTACAAAGCGTATGACCTGTCATTGGCTGGTTTAAGTGTCCACTTTACGCACTGTAACATTCCCCATTTTGCCTATGTTTGAACATCCATATTTCTTGGATTCTTCCAACTGTTAACATTCATATTGATGAATAGCTAGAGTTTTATTCTGCAATCGTTATTTAGTTGTATCAATTGAAAGCAGAGCCCACGACATCTCACATCACATTGATAGGCTTGTTTACACGTCTATTGTTTCTCGTAGTAGAAGATCACTGACCCATTCCCAATAGCAGTTGGCTTGACAGCCTCTTTAGCTGGCTGACTAACGACGATCGTCAAATTTCACTTAAAACTAGACACATCCAATACGTCATGGCAGGTCCTGTACTAAATTAATGCGTCAGTCGGACGAGAATTCCTGCACTTCATCTTCGGCGGGAGGGAACGGAACAAATTAAAAGCTTTTAAAACTTTTAAGAAAGTGAATGGAAAAAAAACACCAAGGCGGACCCCCGCGGGATCCGACGCGTCAGTCAATGCCAGCTAATGTATTTTTCAAATGCTCAAACCCCCGCCCTGTGATGATTAATAAAATAGCACCCTGAACGAGTAAATCTTAGTTCGCTAGTAAAAAGTTCACAACTAAATGTTTATATAGTAATGCAGAGTAACAAGCCCTTTTCTATTATCATAAATGCTATGAGAACTTAATGTTACCCGAGTAAAGTCTGAGAAAATCTATATTATAATTTTTAATGTCTAAATAATATATAAACAACTGGTAGATTTTTTTGAGCCAGATGTTTAAAATAAAAAAAGGCAATATATCACGCAGTCTTGTAGGTCTCAGAGAAACAATATACATATTAAGATTATTAGGCATAAAAAAGAAGTTCTGATTTATATACGTGAGAGCATTTTTTTAATAAAGACAATTTTATTGTCAGTGAAGTTATAAATCTATCAGCACGTATTTTGAATAGTGATAAATTAATTGCCGTGAAGGTTGATTGTTCTAACATGACCTTATTTATTTTATTATTTCAAGTATCGAAGCATTTAATGATGCATAGGTAGTTGAATGATCAGGGTAAGAATAAGAATTATAATTTAAAATGCTGTTATTATCTTTAAACGAAAAACATTGGATCGGGTTGTGGTCCCGTGGTTAGTGTTGCGGACTAACGGATCAGAGGTCCGAGGTTCGAACCCCACTTTACCTTAACAGTTTCTAACAGTGAGCTAAATACAACTCGTTGAAAATGGTCCCAAAATCGAAATATTTGTGCAAATCATAAGAACACAAATATTTACCTAAAAAAATACATGTTCACTAAAATAAAATGCTTATTTTGGTTTTTAAAATTGCATGTTAAAACGATAAAATGAATAATATTGATGCTGGTGATTATAATACGAGTAAATATAATATGAAAGACTCGGAAATAAAATAGATACTTGGCACTAAGAGAACATAATTTATATCTTAAAATTTAATGATCTATATCACTCACTTGACCCGAAGATCAGAACAATCGTCGATCTTCTTCATGCTCGACCCCCGAGAGAAGGACAGACTATATCACTTTGTTCCTCTCACAGGTGTATTTATGATTAATTGTTCTCGAAACTAGTTTTTGCATCTTCGCTTAGGAAAAAAATAAC
This sequence comes from Micrasema longulum, assembly GCF_059751315.1. NCBI lineage: Eukaryota > Metazoa > Arthropoda > Insecta > Trichoptera > Brachycentridae > Micrasema > Micrasema longulum. The sequence continues at coordinate 24,436 of NW_028279332.1, forward strand.
AAACCATTTATTTTCCTGTCCAAAGATAATACAAAACAAATAAACATTTTGTAACGATTTTTTTGATCAGGATGCTTTAATCATCATAAAGGAGTACGAGCACTGTTCGGTAATCTCTCGTTTCATTAAACAGCCTTAGGTCAGCCATTCTGCTCATTATAAATGTTCCACCATTTATATCACTTTGAAAATAAATGCCAATTCTCTATAGGGATAAATCCGGTACAACAAATGCTATACATATTTTGATTTATTTCAAATATAAAATAAAACATCGTAACATAAAAAGCTTACTGAAGAAATACTATCTAATACATTTGTTTTTTTTTGTATTCTTCATTTATTTTATTTAAAAATCTTGTAGTTTATTTAACGATTTCATTATTCATTTTTTCATGTCCACTCCCTAGTTGGAGCAACTGGTGTCCACAAAGATCCTCCTAGCATCTCTGTCGGCTGTCAGCTCCTGTGCGTCCTCCCAAGTCAGGTTCGCGTTCCGTAGTTCTGACACGAGCAGTCAATGTTGACGATTTATTGCGTAAAAAAAATAAATGTTGAAAGGTTACATTATTAAGGTTCCCTTGATTTTACAAAAAAAAACAATCCGTCAATACTCTGTACGTTTTTCTTTTATTACTTAAAATATGGTTTGTTTAATATTAACTTGACATTATTTAAATTATTGAACTCAGAAGAAAGGGTCAATATTGAATATAACAATTATTATTGAAAGATAACTCACATGTTCGTATCTTGGTACATATTTCATTCAGATTGATTGCCGAACATCGTAAAATTGACGTCGTTTTAATAAGCCTGGTGTGTTGCAAGTAAAGCTCTGGTCAAGAGCCAAATCTTTGAGGAAATAATGATGGAGCATGTATAGAACAGTGATATAATGATTCCATTACGCCTCTACGTGCTTCTGTAGTAGCATTCTTTTCCTTATTAATCACAAATTGCAACATTAATCATCTCATCGCAGATAGTTTCAAATTGCGATTATCGTTGTTTTACTAAGTAGGTAATTAAAATGATTAAAATACAAGTTTAGGTGGACATTCTAGTTTGAACCTAGGAATATAACAAACAGAAACAAAAAAGTTATGAAGCTCGAGGAAAAAAGAGAAAAGTCTAAGAATCAATTACAGAAAGAAATGAGTTGTTTTTATTTCCTTAGATAATATAAGTTTATAATTATAGTTTAAAAAATATTATAACGATTCTTTTAGTATACGTATTTTTTTTCTATCCTTTGATGAATCCTTGAACCTGTTTGACCTCCTGTAAGCATATGGTTTAATGTGTTGTATTTTTATATTTATGTAATTAAGTAGATGCAATAAAATGTAAAAATTATTAGGTCATTATCATATATTTTCCATCTCACCCAGTGGTGCATAAGACACTACATTGGTGTTAACCCAATTATTAAATTTCAGCGTCCCTCGATATTTTTTGTAACCTGGGGTTAAAAGCTAGTCCAGGGACAATGATATATTGCAGTGTAGAACCACTTTCGAACCTTTGTTTTATGTTCTGCTAAGAATCGAACCCGGGACGCTAGGAGGCGGAGTTTTACCCGCTCGGGAGTTATATCCGAGAGTAGCCATCTAGTCGCAAACACTTGTGCAGAATGCTGGTTCTATTTTGCCCATAAAACTGTATTCTTCAAAACAAACAATTAAGATGTAAGGTTTTTTCATCATTTTAACTCGTGTTTTGTTCACTATTTTGTCATATTTTTTAAACAATAATATCTCTATAATACCTATTTGTAAAAATATTTACTACCTAAATTTGAGAACAAATCATGTTCTATCCTAAATAGTTTGAGTTTGTCCAAATTTTTGTAGACAATCTCAAACTATTGTTGATAAATTCACCTGGTCCATGAAGAAGTATAGAAATTGTAAAAATAACATTTTCAGGCGTTGCCTAGTATGTAGGTGAAGTAATTCAATTAGATGAATCTTACCCGCATAAATAAATATTTTAGCTCTTTAACTTCACAAACATTAACAGATGAAAGAATTGAAGGAATACAGATATTTAAATATGGGCAGAATGGCGAATATTACACAGTGTGTAAAGTGGCCACTTAAACCACCCATTGACAGATCATAAGCCCTGTAGATGCCTAGACTTCTATATTACCTTCACTTAATTGTTCTTCATCTCTGTTGTGATATGTTAATTTTCTATCCTGTTGATATTATTTTATTTGGGAATATAAAAGTCTAGGCATTTACAGGGCTTATGATCTGACATTGGCTGGTTTGAGTGGCTACTTTACACAATGTGTAACATCCCTTCTCAAAAATGTTTTCCCTATCTGTTGAAATAAATTTAAATATGAATAACTCCTTAGGGAGGAAATCTAGCCAGTTTGCAAGCATTTGGACGTACTCAAACATTGTTGAAATTACTACCTGGTTAAAGAAGAAGTATACAAATTGGAAAATTGTTTTTAGGCTTGTCTAGTAGGTAATTTGGTTCAGCCGAATGAATCTCACGCACGAGATAAGGGTTTCAACTCTATTACTCCACAAAAGTCAACAGATGTCAACATCAAAAGTTAACTATATATCCTTAGCAGGTTATCCCATTTAAAAATAAACATGCAAAAATGCAATTCTTTCATATTTCTAAGTAAAATATACTTTATGTGTGTAAACATAATAAATAAATTAACATTATATGCAAAATGTTACTAGGCAAGCAGCAATTTTGACTATGATCATTGAAACGTTTTTTTTAAAAATCGTTAGAATGTTTGTATCCGAAATTCTTTCTCTTTATTTATAAGTTCGGATGTGCCTAAGTTAAGTCTAAATTTCAGGAGCCATAATCGGCTGATAGAAAAGCAATAATGTCATAAAACACTTTTCAGGATATTTTAAATAATAAATACCTCAGAGAATGATTGTTTTTATCAAGTAATTATTTGTTTTGTTTTTTAAAGGCGCGATTTTGTAAGAAAGGTGTTTTAAAATGTCAATATTGTACGTTTTTATACTTTTTATCTAACTTTTATTTAATATTTTATGGTTGACATGTTTTGTTAAGTTATTTCCTAAAATAATTACTTACCTAAATTCAAGTTTACACTCGTATATACAAAGAGTATGAAAGTATTTTACATTCCAATTTGTACGTTTAAATAACATTTTTTCAAACAAGTGAATAAGTAAGTGGTAGAATCAGTAATGTCATGTTTTTCCATGTTTTTTTTGTATCACAATTCACTTATGTCCACTTTTTGTTTTTGAATAAAAAGGTTGTTGTATCAAAAGCAAGGCATTTAATCCATTTCATGGTCAATAAGAGATTGTTTTCAAGTGGATCGCGCTCCATTAGCTTCGTTTGAAAGCACCTGTATCCGTTTAAAAAAATCAATTAGCCATCATTTAGCCCTTATCCAGCGATCATTCATCACGTCATATCAAACAGCCTCTTTTTATAGTCAGTCATTCCTTTGTAAAGTAAATGTAATGAAGCCAAGTGAAGGCAAGCTTCGGGAAGTATGCCTAACAAAGTGCCAGCATAAGATCATGCTGTACAATGAGATTTCACGGACTGAATCTTGACGATGATCTAGTCAATATTTGAGTTTTTGTTCACGAGTTTGGTTAGTTTTGGTGTCGATCGACGTGAGGTACGAGTGATCACTTTTTATGGCCAACCTTTTTCCTTAAGCTTTTTTTATTCACAAGGGGCGAGCCTTCGGTTAATACAATGTTGTTTGTCACGTGGCAAATCATTTTCGTTTAAGGTTGTTTTTCAACTTGACATGATCACTCTTTGTCAGAACATGATTTGATGATAGTATTTAATATTATTGGTGAATAATATAATATTGTGCTTCTTCTTTTTTTTTTTCTTGAAACTCTTTCCTGGGTGTTAAACTAGTTCACATTTAAAGTAGGTTTCCATTATAAATTATTATAAAAATAAAACTTTGCTATTAGTGTTACACAGTTTTTATTCTTTGACAAGAACACTACTACCGTCAATGGGAGGAGTGCTCTCCCGAAACTGTAGTAGTGGTCTTGTAAAAGAATAAAAATTGTGTAACACTAATAACAAAGTTTTATTTTCATAATAATTTATAATGAAGTGTTACAAAGTGAATGCCGATTCAATAAAAATTATTAAGTTTCCATTAAGTCAAAGACAAACAGTTTCTTAGATTTCAATGCCGTTTAAGTTTCGTGTGTCTTTAACACTTTTTGCCGACATTTTTGATCGCATTGCAGCATCTTATGTATCGCGTTTTTTTAATAAAATAGGTTTAACGAAATTTAAAAAAAATTTTTTTTGAAGGTTAGTCATGTCTGGTTTTCAGCAACTTATATATTAAGGTTGCTAAAAACAATTACTGAAAATAATATGCTGATTAGTTTCAAAACAACATTTTTTTTTCAAATTAACAAAAAATATATTCTTAATGAATGTTTTAGTGTACGTATGTTTTGTGGCCAATCCACGTCAAAAAGCAGAGCATTTTTATAACGTTTCACGAAAAATAGTTATTACTTTTGAAAGATTCCTTGTTTTTAAATAAAATTTTCAAACACTTACGAAATATACTTGACGTAACCGTAGGCGCAGAATTTATTTCATCCGATACGAGTTTTTTTGTGAAGTTATGTGAAGGTATTCCTATCCTTATTCTACCACTAAGCATAGGCATAATTTTAAGCCAAGTTTGTAAGTAAGGCCCAGGAGTTTATTACATCCGAATCATACCGGAAGGTGGTAGCCTTATGTGTTCTTCAATGTACATTAAATTAGTATCTTTAAAATAATTAACATATGCGACAGGGTAGGCGACTATGAAATCAATTAAAATAAAATTTCTGTAATTACATAAAATATACAGAACAAAAAAACACATCTTAAGTTGAAAAATACAGCGGACTACCTTCAGATCTTCCAACTCATAAGAACTTAATCGAATGAAATTATAATGTAAAGGAGGGGTTGAACAATGGCTTTTTTTATTATTTAAAGTCAAACATTAACATGAAAGTGTTATTTGAATGTAATACCCATTTCAGCTTTCGGGAATAAAAAAAAACGTTTTCCCTTTATTTTTTAATTGGTTTCTAAACATATTTTAAAAAAAAGTATATATTACTATTTTTTAGTTAATTATAGTTTGCATAGTATCCATGAAGTCTCGGATTCGATTCCTGAAAATTATTTTTTGAATTGAAGTATTTATTAAAAAAGGTGTTTTTACACCGCAATGTTTCATAGTCTCTGGGCTGGCACTGGATGTGTAAGACTGACCATCTTGCCTTGGATAATGAAATGATGATGGTCAAAGTGATGAGATATTTGCTTTTTAAGAATAACAAATAGATACAGGGTAAACCAGGAGTATTGTCGGCACCCCCCCGGTAATTGGCAATCTCTTATTCAAACTCAAAAAAGATGGTTAGTAATTTTAGTATTGAAAACGGAGTGCTTAAATTTATCAAGTTTAATTATATTCTTAAATACTGGCCGCAATGAATCGTTGTCATTATGTTAGTATTCCTATTTAAAAGCATCTGCCAATATGCTCTACTAAAACGAGCAAGAAATCGAGAGTAACTAAAGATTATTTTAAGGATAGAGCTTTGTTGAACTTTAATTTTCAACAAGGTTAGAACAAAACTTTACTATATTATGCTAACCATTAATTGAATAGATGTGTTTTAAGCTAGTTATGTATCAAATGTGATTATTTTATAACAAAAAAGTCTTTTTTAATAGGTGCCGACTGTACAAAGAAAAAAATTTAGAAAATCAGAGATTGGCACTGTGCCAATAACTAACATGTTGTAGTGATATTCGTTAATATTTTAATTATTGGCACATGCCAATCAGTATTTTACATGCATTACTGATATTTTGTTTGTTTATTACTTACAACAAATGAAGTAAATTATTTAGGCATTCAATTCAAAAAGGATTGGCTTATCCATAAAAAGAAATACTCCGAAGAAATTTTTTTTCAGACATTTTTTTAAATAAAAAGAGCGTTGCTATCGTCATCGATTTAGATTAGAGTTATCTTTTCTGTTTTTGTAATAATATTAAATCCATTCAATAATTATAAAAAATACCACGTCTTTTATTTTTTTCCACACACACGAAAATTTTTAAGGTGCCATTAACTGACAAAATTGCTGTGCAAATTAAAAACCAGAAGTGCGATTTAAAGGCTGAAATAGTATATTTTCAATCATCTTTTTTTATCTAAAAAAATTTAAAGTTCATCTGAATATCAATGAAAAGTTTAAAATCAACTTACATTTGTTGATGTTGTTGAAAATAAACGTTTAAATTCAAATGATGATTGTTTAATTTATAGATAAATATTGACCCAAAAAAAACGCTTAAAGTGCCAATCATTGGTGATTTTACCTTAGGTGTTTATTTAATTTTTCGATTTGACTCCACATATAGGCATTATTTACGGCGCCTTTAAAGTAAACTTCCTTAAAGGTTAATGAGTATTTTTCTCAACTGAACCGAATTACCTCTTCTAAAGTATTTTTATTCATAATATTATCGTTATACTCGTATCTAGACGAGATTTTTTTTTTGTTTTAATTTCAATAAATGATTTATGTTTATTTTAATAAACTTTGATTTTATTTACTGATAAATTAGTTTTAATAAATTTTAGTTCATTTGTGAAACCAAAATGATTTTGACCCTAACTTGTGTGGAATTCAGGAATGTTTATATTATTTTGGAATCTAAGTGACTTATTCATCTAAAATTCGTATATTTTTTCTTCCTTGTAAATTTGCATACTATAATTTATTTTGTAAATAGTGTCTACCGTATGAACTTTAAACGATTCAAATAGTTTTTCCGTGTGTTTCCGAATGTTGAAGGTTTTTTAAAAATAACTTTTATAATTAAACTTTATACTATTTTAAGAGGATTTAATATATTGGCACATGCACCATCTCATCCAATCCTCATAAAGATTGTACAATTTGTACATCTCATCTATATTATAATAAAAATTGTATAGTTTAGTAATAATCTATTTTTAAATAACTGATTCTTAAAATATTCCTAAACCTAATAAATATATACATACATATGTACGTTTAACTCGTTAACTAAAATGTTTTTTTCCATTTTAAGTTTTGGTCTATGTATACACCAAGATATTTAATTTTATTTGTTGTATATAGTGAATGTGAGCTTTGGACTACGCATCACAAAACACAGATTCTAAGATATGATTTATATTGGCGTGACCCCACAAGCTTACCGAAAACACATTCATAACTAAATATTTTACAATCAGTATAAATCAATCAAATAATGCGCTAGTTTATATTAAACCCACAATACATATGTAAGTTAAATGTCGTTAATCAAGTTTCTTGATTTATTTAAGTAATCATGTTAGATATTACTGATAGCTGTAATAAGTATAACTTTGATTACTTATGCCACGCAACTAACAGAGAAGGATAAGTTTTTTAGAAGTAAATATGAATGTCAGAATAAACTAGTTTGAATGATCATTTTGCGCATTAAAAATTCTTCGCAAAGTAAGTTATTTATCTTTTAAAATTAATTTATTCTCATATTAATTATAAAATAAAATACTTGGTACATTTCCACATGTTTATTTGACCGCTTTCGCGTTCTAACGGCCATCTTCAGATTGAATATTATAGTGTTAAATCGAATTCTATTAAGAACTGTCAATACAAAACATAGGTCCAAAAAGTCAAAATGAAGTAGTTTTGATGCACGGTAAAGTAACCTATATGAAATCGCTAAAATAAAATCATTAAAATGGCCGCAAAAACATACACCGCTTACAAGTTATAGCGATCAAGAAGTATCTACGAGAAACATAAATATTAAATCTGCACAGATGATTTAAAAAATCAATAAATACTTAAGTCCCGTTAAAATAAGGTAAATGTCTGATTGCGCTACAAAAGTGGAATAGTGGAATGCGGAAATTATAGAGCAATCAGCCTATTGAGCACTGTTGACAAGAAAATCCGGAAGAAAAAATATATAAAGACACATTTTATTTTTTTATATAGTACCTACCTACCTACTAAGAATTTCGTCCTGATAAACTGCTTTATAAACAGTTTGTCATTAAATGCTCAGATAGGTATTATTTAACAAAATAATGTAATGAGTTTCTACGGTTAAATATTAAACAAAATTCATATGTAATTTGCGCTTGAAACAAAAAAAAGAACATCTAAAAAGAGAAGGAAAATAGAAACCACTAATATATGTTTCAATGTCCCAATGACTTCTTCTATCAATCTATACTCGTATATATAAAAATGAATCGCCGTGTTGTGTCTCGCAAAAACTCGAAAATAGTTTGACAAATTTACGTGCGGTTTTTTGCAAAATTTTCTAATTTACGTCCTCAAGGTTTAAAAATAATAACATCTTCAATATATTGAGTAGAAAAAAAGTTAGAAGCATGTATGTATTTTCATCGATTTTCCAGGGTTGCATTCGTCTAAAATGCATATATTGAAAAATTCGGAGGATGTTGTTTTATTGTATTTTTAAAAAGTTTGAATTTTAACGTTTATGATCAACAATTATTAATGGATACTAAATTGAATATTTTCCTAACAATTTCTTTATTTCTACAAATGAGGTTATTTTTAATGGATTTTTAACACTTTGAGTACCAGCCGAATACACATAGAATTTACCCTGTGCCCGACCCATTTTTGTGAAATTTTATGCTTTGTGAAGGGTTTCTAATAGTACCCAGTATTACAGTATTACCCAGTATTTTTTTGTGCTTTGTATCCCAGAGCCGTGTAAACACATGATTATAATAACCACGCGTTGTGTCCCGGTCCCGTGTTTTCACGTGGTTTACCAGCAGCGAAAAACTACTAATCAAAGTCACTAGAAGTCAATAAAATGCACTTTTTTTAGACAGCTGGTAAACCGCGTGAAAACACGGGACCGGGAAATAACGCGTGATTATATGATCACGTGTTTACACGGCTCCGGGATACAAAGTGTTAATAATGCCTTAAAATTTTTATCGGACTTTTGATACATTTTCGAGAAACGTATTTTTATACGAAATGCATCACTGTGGGTAAGTAGAGCAAAGTTTGACATTTGCGGAAATAATACCATATTTGAAAATCAATTTTCATATTTTGGAATTCAACCATAAACAAGTATCAAAGTACCTACTTATCAATGAAAAGACTTTTTCCTTTTATCCGGACAGTTTTTGCACGCTTTCACTACACAATCAGGCATTTTTCTTTTCAGTGGTGATTTTTGCACGATTTTGATTTGAGCGCGACGAGGCCACTTAGCCAATCACATAAAGAGATAAAACGAAAAACTAACCCTTATAACGAATAAATAAAAAGCTCGAAAAGGGCTAAAATAAATAACGTATGTCCTTATTGACGAAAAAGCGTTTGCCAAAACTTATCGCAGGAAAGCCTTTGGCATTTTTTTTGTTTTGGAATTCAATCATAAACAAGTACCTAGGTACCTACTTATCATTGAAAAATCTTTTCCCTTTTAAACGGACAGTTTTTGCACGCTTTTGCGATACAATTAGCCATTTTTCTATCATTTTTTTTTGGTTCCAAATTAAATTTCAAGCTCACGTCAAAACACGGCTAGCGGTTAAAAAATGACTAAATCCGCGTTGGGCATGAGTTGAATGTGAAGATTTAAAAAGGATCAGGGTAAAACTTGGCTTGATTTTTCTTCATTAACACGCATAACCGTATTTTCTCCATGGATTATGGCACTAGAGTAGTGATTTTTGCATTTTTTTTATGACGACGAGGCCCTTAAGTCAATCACATGTGAGGATAAAACGAAAAACAAACACTTATTACGAATATATAAATAGGTCAAAACAGTCCAAAATAAATAACGTGTGTAACTTATTACGAAAATTTTTAATCAGCTTAAAGCAGACAAGCCAACGTTCGGGCAGAACAACGTCTGTCGGGTCCGCTAGTCGTTAATAAAAATTCGTTAAGCGGTAAACGTAATTGTCGTCCTAAATGAATAAATTTCTGCACCTGGGTTGGTAACTCTTACGTACATGTAAGATTCATATTTTCCATGTCATTCAGTACCAAGTACGTGTCTCGGGCTTAGCATTATTGTTATCTTATTGTATTGTGTTAACATTCGGGTTTAGCTCCGACTCATTGTGGTACCTGCTCCTCCTCGCCCCCGCCGCCCGCTCCACACCTCCGGGCGCGCCCCGCCGCAGCCTTCATTCAAGAGAATGATATTACACTTATTATTCTTAGTCTTATTTTTATTTCTTCGTACACTCTTATACAAACGTCTGAAAGTATTGGACGTACAAAATTACGAAGTATTTAGTTTTTTTAATAAAATGTGATGCTTCCTTACTTTTTAAAATTTTTTATTTACATGTTCAAAATGTTTCTATGACCAAATATAAAATTTTTCAAGCATTTTTATAACTAGTAATATAATTTTTAAACTGTGTATCTTTTTTTTATTTTATTTATTTATTTGACTTTTTGTACATAATGTTATTTGTACATTGGCGGGCTTATTGCCAAATGGCAATTTCTTCCAACCAACCAATAAAATAAAAGTTTTATTTTTACAGAACATATTTAATAGAAAAAAAAAAAAACTTTTTACTCCTTAATTTGTAAATTACTGTTAAGTAATAATTTGTTTTAAATACTGTATTTTACTTATTCCACTTACATGTATGTATTTTATTATAAGCAACTAATATGTAAAAAGCACTAAGTGCCGTTTATTTCAATAAAATAAAATAAAATAACAAAATTATTGTAACGTTTCACAATACACAAACTTAATACAAAATATTTTTTATACGGCTGCACAAGTCGGCCTCGCGGTTTGATAGTCAGCGCGTTTGCCTACCACGCAAGAGGTCTCGAATTCGATTCCGCCATGGTAAACATGAAATATTTATTTTAAAAAGTTGTTTTTACACCAGAATATTTCATAGTCCCTGGACTGGTACCTAAAGCGTAAGACTGATCACCTTACCGTCATGTCACAAAAATGATCAAGATACACTGCGATTGATTATTATTATGGGTAACTTATATAGCGCCATTTTCGTAATAAAATACCTCAAGGGCGCTTTACATAGTGATTATATTGTTAAATTAATTTTATTGAAGCTTTTAAATTTGTAATTTAATTTAAACAATTTATTTTGTTGTCACATGCTACGGATTTATTCAAATGATTTAGAGAACAAGTGGGTTTTAATTTTTTTCCGAAACATCACTTCACTTTCACAGCCTCGCACGTCTGCTGGGAGAGCATTCCATGCCATGTACCAATGCAGTGCTCTATTTACCATTAGGTGCGGAAAGAGAATGATGATGATGATGATGCACAAGCTTTTTAACCGATGTTTAGAGAAAGAATACACCCCTCCAGACTGGAGAAGGGCTGTTGTTATGCCTTTGTATATAAGGTAAAAGGTTCAAGAGTGGAATGCGGAAATTATAGAGCAATCAGCCCTTTGAACGCTGTTGACAAATATATGGAATAATACTGGTTGAGAGAGTCAGAAAAGTTACCAAGGATAGAGTGTGGATATATGGAATGGAAGAGGTTGTACGGTTCATATGTTTGCTTTACAAAACATGACAGAACAAAATCTTGCTAAAAACCAAAAGCTTTTCTGCGCATTTGTCGATCTGCAAAAAGCTATGATAGAGCTGACAGAGAAAAAATATGGAAGGTATTATCGGAGTATGGAGTGAGCGGAAATGTGAGACGGGCTATTGCTTCTCTGTATAAAGACAGCGCAGCATGTATTAGGGTAAATGGATCATACACATCCTGGTTTGACATTCATAAAGGAGTCAAACAGGGTTGGGTGATGTCACCATGGCTGTTCAACGTATATTTCGATAACTGTATGAACGAACGGAGAGGTTTAAGAATGGGAGCAAAAATGGGATATTTAACTGTCAGATGTATTTTGTATGCTAATGATGCCATTTTTCTTCCTAACAAAAAAGAGGATCTCCAATTTTTGGTAACAAAAGTCTTCGATGTATGCGAGGGAAGTGATTTGCTGATGAAATCGAATATGATGGTTTTTGAAAGAAATGAAAGTATGGCTAAATGTAAAATCACTGTGAATGGGGTTAAACTCAAACAGGTAGAGGAATTTGTGTATCTGGGAAGTATGTTTACTAGGGATGGAATGACTGAGAAAGATACTGATAAGAGGGTGACAAAATGAACGGTGCACTTAAATCAACCTTGGCAAATAAATATTTGTCGCAAGAGGCAAAATTAGTAGTTCACAATGGAGTCCCGGTCCCGACCCTGATGTAAAAGAGTGAAGTATGGACTTGGAATAACGGGGATGAAAGTAGGCTGAATACTATCGAAATGCGATCTCTCAGGCGTATGTGTAGTTCAACTATGTACGATAGATGCACAAATGTTCAGATCCGTACATTATGTAAGGATAAGCATTATCGACAAAATCAAGAAAAGAGCTCTGCGTTGGTTTGGACATGTAGAGCGAATGAACAGCGAAAGAATGGCTAAAAATATTTACTATGCGAATGTTGATGGATGCAGAAATAGAGGAAGACTGAGAAAGACGTGGCATGACCAAATCCAACAAATACTTGTAGATGGACATGTTAGAGTCGTAATAATCGTCGCGAGTGCACGAAAAGATGTATGAATATAGAAGAAGCGAGATCTGTATGCAAAGACATAGTGATGTGGTGTTCTATCCTCTCTGCCTACTCTTACTTAGTTTAGGGAAAACGGAGTGATGGTTTATTGTTGTTAATGATGTTCACAATACACATTAAATTTTATAGATTTAATATAATATAACGATAGTTTAAAACATGTGGAAATAACTCATATTTAATTTATTAATTGCAGCAGTGTTTAAATATTAATCAATATATAGGGTTTGATTTATGTGAACATAAAAAACAATTATCGAGTCTTGAACTAAAAATATACTCGTACATATATTTATACAGGATACAGTTATTGCACGAGTATGGTGAAAATGAAATTGATTGACTATGTACGTTCATATTTTTTTTGAGCATACAGTTGGTTTTTTAAAAAAGTTTATACGGCCACAGAACTCTTTTTATTTTTCGAAGAGACCGAACATTTATTATTTATATTACAATATCTCGTAGTTTTCTGTATAAATAAAATTAAAATGATTGTGTGAACCTCGAACCATTGCTCCGATGTTTGTAACTGTACTTCAAAACTACAGCCTGATTTTTTTTTTACATCAAATTACGAACTTCGGTGAAACTGGCTATAACAGAACCAATTTTTACGGTAGCTAAAATCAAATAATACAATATATTTATATTGCCAGAAAGTCTTTGGGAAACTAGGCAGAAATGTCTCCACATTTAGAACGTTATGCGAATGTTTATTAAAAAATAGGTAAGAACATTATTATATATAAAAATTTAATGTGTATAACTAGTTAATGGGATCACACTCATAACAGTGTGATCACAGCAGATAACGAAAGGATAAAAGGCGAGTTTCTGGCGCCTAAAACCAAAACCAACCAGCTAAGGGAAGGTAACCCCGACAGAAAAATCCACCAGGGAAGGCAATGGGAAACCACCCTGGTCATCTTTTCCTAGGAATCACTACGGCGGGTACATCAATAAGCAGTCGTCCTGGCTGCGAAATATAAAAGTAACGCAGGACAGATACATATGCTTTCGCTGTAGTGATCGCCAACGTCGGGGGGACCCGGCAAGACACTATAAAAAGAAGAAGACCTAGTTTCTAAAATATTTATTGTTTACAACTCTATAAACATAACACATTAATAATAATAATTAAAACAGATTAACAAACAAAGTGAGACGAATATTATGCTTTATTAAATTAAATATATACGAGTACATATAATGATAGGTTGTTTTCCTTTTTTTAAGCATGAAAATAAATTTAAAATGAACTTTCGAATCGCGCTTTACAATATTCAAGTAGGTATAATATTAACGTCGCGTCGTCTCGTGTTCATTCATAAACTCCAAAGGCTTTATGAATCGGCTATGAATGTAACTTGTAATGGTACGGTGCCATAATAATGTACATTCGGAGAATGATTGCGTTGATGTGATGGTGGTGCTCGTAAAAGAGGAAACACTTATGTCAAATTACAGGATTGGATCAAACGAACATTTACAGAACAATAATATGATTTCTCTATTAACTATGAGCAAAGGAAGATTCGAGGAAATCGATGGGTAATTGTTAATGTTCTATTGTCCTCTAACTGAATTTTTTTACCTTGTAAGAAATACATTCCTTTCTGATATACTACTTCCGGATAGTATTTATCCGGAAAAAATATTCACACTAAAGTAATGTTTTACTCCTACACACTCTTCTTACCCCAAACTGCACGTAAAATGACTTGGTACAAAACTCCCCTCCCGCTCGTGAAACTAGTGATTTAAAATTAAAAAACATTTAATATGGAAATAAAATACATACAACAAGTAAATCCATAAATTTGGATTGAGATTTTTTTTTATTTCGCTTGTAACAACACTAATCAAGATACGCCACACGTGAAAAAATGCAGTTCCCCATTTTTCCACAATGTCCTAAATTCTACTAAACACAAGTAATGAACGGGCAGATAGTTGTTTTATTTGAAATGAAAACTATTCAATGTAGTATTTTATTTGTAGTTTTACAAATAATTTAAAACTTAGCTAAGCAATTTATAAGGCGTGAATGAGTAGGTAAGAAGAAAAAAAAAACTTTGATTGAGTTATGTAAATGTAATGTGTAGTAGTCAGCGCGTTTGCCTGCCATGCACGAGGTCTAGGATTTGATTCCCTACATGGTTGATGTAAAAAAAATATTTACAACAGTGTTTTAACACTAAAATATTTCATAGTCCCTGGACGGGCACCTGAGGCGTAAGACTGATCATCTTTCCTTCGTATGACAAAATTAAAACGCTGCGATTGGAGTACCAATGCAGTACCCTATGCATCATTAGGTGCGGAAAGGGAATGCACAGAAGATAAGAAATGTATGCTTATGCCGATTTTTCGACCATACATTTTTTTCCACCCTGTAATATTTTATTCATGAAAACATGCTTTTTATAATCATTTTTAATATGCGTCTTCACTGATGTTCCGCATGCCAAAGACACGTTTAAAAATAAAAATATTTTTAATTTTAATTTTTAAATTACTATTACTCATCATTATCTTCATTCCCTTTCCACACCTAGTGGTGCATAGGGCACTGCATTGGTATACCAAACGCAGCGTATCTTGATCATTTTTGTTACATGAAGGTAAGATGATCAGTCTTACGCTTCAGGTACCAGTCCAGGGACTTTGAAATATTTTTAGTGTAAAAATTTTTATATTACAAATCAACCAACCCTTTAAACTATATATTACAAATCAACCATGTCGGGAATCGAGCCCGAGATCTCTTCAAAGGAAGGCAAACGCTACAATTACTAACAAAGTAAAATCAAACCGTTAGGTTTCATGAGATCTATTAAAGCATAAATCATATCAAAGCTTTTTTTACAAAAACTTGCACTTTTACTTTATATATACAAGTATATATCTTTTTTGTACTTTTCTATTTTTTTACATTTTTATTTATATTGTTAGCAAATTAGACATATAACCGTTTCAAGGAAATTTTAACATAAATTAATTTTGGTCGTTGTTTTATTTTTGTTTGCAAGAATGTTAAAACACATGAAGCGTACACGTATAGTTATAAGGAAGTATGTTCCAAGTTTTCTATGATTTTTCTGTATGGTTTTATGTATTATTTTCCAATATTCGTGTATTACTGTTTTCAGATTTTCATTTCCTTATTGGATAGCGAATCGTTATCGGCTATCCTTGTGTCGCGATACAACTTGCATAAATATATATATATAAACATATATATGTATATATATATATAGGTATATTTATATACATATATACATATATATACATATATACATGTGAAAGCAGGGTATTGATGAGCGGAGATGGAGTACGTCGGATGTCGTGGCAGTCCATTGAGAGCATTCAGTCGGAGGCGGTAATGACGGGACGGGGGTTTATGGCTTGTCATCTGTGTGGGACATTCTGCCCGTCCTCCATCCTGGCCGTGGCGGGCGACGTCGGTTTTTTATACCACTCACCCACACAAACATTGTTGCTCTTTGTGTTTTGATCCCAACAGACAGTCTGCTCACAATGGTGATATTGTAAATACATTAAAAAGGTAAATTCAAAATTAAAATAAAAGAAACGTGGGTATGTAAGACAATAATTTAGTTGCTGTAGCGTTCGGGATATATTTCTGAGTATTAAAAAAAAAAATATGTAGGTACATTTGTGTACTAAAGTATTTTACTCATTTATCTGCGACATGCGCATTGCACACGGGAATGTTTAAAAAAATGAGATTTAAAAATAATCAACAAATGAATGGAATTTTGAGAAAAAATATCACGTAATGTAACTTGCAGTTTATGAACAATTATAAATTTTACAAAGTGGTTATTTAGGTAAAAAGGACAATAAAAAAAATATGAAACGAAATGTCACACCAAAAAAAGAGGAAATCTCTTGCGCTTGGTGCGAATTAAATATAAAGTGGTATGTAATACAAAATATATACAGAAAGCATGTTTTATGCAAAAACTTATTTTTGAGTTGCTAACAAAAATAATAATATGATATGATTATATTCAAATAATATAATGTAATTAAAACATAACAAACGACATGTTTAAGTATACTAAAAAAGAACGATTCATTGAGGTGGCTTATACGATACATAAGGGTTTTAGAAGCAAACTTGGAATTCTCCACCAAAAACAGAAAATTTGTTATTGATGCCAAAATAAACTATGCATAAAAACCAACCTGCCTAAATAATACCGTAATTCAAAACCGTCTCTAAATCTTGCAAAAACATATTTCATCTATACTACTTGACACCGTAAACTAAGCATTCTTCATTGAGTTGGTGAAGCAAAATAATTAGAAATCTCACAATTCTTTTTCCAAAGTTTTTCAAAAATATCTCAGTAACTCCTTCAATGGAGATTTCTAAGTTTGCTTTTAATACACACACACATGTGTTTTCAACTTCAGATTGAATCTAGCAAGGACTTTGATAATTAGATCTTTTTCAAGTTGTTCATGAAGTCAATATCTTGATAGTAAAAATGATTTTAAAAAAAAATTATATCAATTTTTTACATTCATTTTAATATTATTTTTGTGACTAAATAAAAAAATGATTGAGTGCGTTTTTCAGCGAGGAACAGCCCTACGGGAAATAGGATACAAAAAATGTTTTCTTGAGCGCGGTAAAAATTAAAGCATTTAATTGTTCGCTATTTTTTTTTTTAAATTGCAAAAAAAGCATTGAAGAATATCCGGTTTGGTCATCATAAACGAACCAATCGAAAGAACTGTTATAGAATAACCTCTGACGTCACACGCGGAGTTATTTCAGAAATACAAAACTTTAAAAGATCATAGCGCTGATAATACGACATATAAAAATAAAAATACAAAAAATTTGGCTTAGTTTAATATTCTATTCTGAACTTCCTCATACTCTTCGTTGATTTGTAAATTTGAACAGTACATGTAGATGTTATCAATTGATGGCTCCTTAAAAAAACTAATAAAATTTATTGTGTTGGAACTATTGTTTTTTTTTTTAATATCACATAAATAAATAAATCATAGTTTTCATATATTTTATTTTTTAATTTAAAGTAAGATATTATTTCATTCAAATTTTATCATCCGGCTTGTAATAAGCGTTAATTATTCAACCCTAATTTTTAGTAAACCGATATTTTGATAAAAGAAAAATTTAGTACTCGGACAGCCTGCACTTGTAAATCCCTTGAGACGTTCACACACTGATAAACAAGCTATTATTGTTTGTATCTTCTTAAGTTCAGAAAAGTCTCAGAAAATAAGTTAATGGAAAGTACGGACATTAATAAAATAAAAACCTTACTGCGAGTAGCCAACAAAAAGCCCTATCAATACTCTACAAACAGACTTTTTACAGAATTTCCAGTACTAGACAGAAGACAAATATACATAAATATTTTTTTTAAGATACTTCCATAAAAAATCTGATAGACGTAATGGCGGACAACAAATATATGACACCAGACAAAGACAAAAAACAGTCCTTCGGACAAAGACAATACAATTTTCTGACACCGACCTTTTAAAAAAAATAGTATGGAGATACCGCTAAGCAAAATTAATAACAATGTTTTTAAATTTCTAGTCCATAAATGGATAACTTAAAGGACTAAGGAATATGTCTCGCTTTTTTCGCTTTTTTCTTTATTCATTTCATGTACGTATTTTTAAAATTAATTTTCTGGTCTTCCTTATTATTGTTTATTAAACTATAACTATAATTGATGTAAAAGTACTCTTATGTATAAAATGAATAATACACTGACACTCCGGAACGCGCCTTTGGGCCAGTGGAGTGGCTACATCCACAAAAAAGTATTTCAACATAAATAAAAAGGTTTTCGAAAAGATTGTATGACCAACCATTCGCTGGCTAGATTAAAATGACTTAAATGTACATTTTATTTTGCAATTTTCAAAATTATTTTCAATTTTTATTTTGTGAAAACATAACGCATTGATATTTTTAACATTTCAAGCCACAAGCGTACAGAATTGCATTCGGTTGGTCATTCTTATTATTTACAGAAGTCTTCAACCCCATTCCACAACGTCCCCTTGGGTAAAATAAGTTTTAAAATGAGACTTCTCCATCCCTTTGTAAGTAGGGTGCAAGATGTGTGGGTGACTGTTTTTTTAATGCACTTTTCCGCATTTCAATTATTTTAAATAGGGGTATTTTACGGAGTAATAGGTTCTAGCTACTCGGTTTTCATGTTAAGGACATAAAATTCACCATCATTTTATTTAATATGGCGATAAAAATAAAAGATGATTGATAAAAATTAATCCCTTTTCTTCTAAAAATCGTAAAATTGTAAAAACCAAAACCAGAATATTTATATTTTTTAAAATTATATTATTATAATACTATGACGGCTTCCAAGACCTGCAATACATCTTAGTGATAAAATATTTCCATGTATTTTGGTGTTTTTCCAGCCAATGTTATACATGTAAATAAAAATATGTACAAATAAAAAAATAATAATTCATCAATATTTTCTAATAGTCTGCCCGTACAAGAGTAATTGATAGCGCGTTTAGTCATAACATTTGTAATAAACCCATATCATCACCCTAAATTGTTAAACTAATGAGAATAAAATGTCCACAAATGATGTTTTAGTATTTTCTGTTAGGACTTCAAATAATCTATATGTGGGTAAGAATTCTGTATTCGTACAGTGTTTCATTATTGTATTTTTAAATATTGAAAAAAAAACTTCGCTACTGAAATAAAAACGGTTTTTACTCTCTTTTGAACAAAAATTAATTTGGGACCTTCGAGTCTACAAGTCAGGCCGATGATATCATATTATGTACTTTAAGTTGCAGTTTTGATCACCTATAAATTTCCATGTTGCATACATTTAAAAGAGTTATCTCAATCACATATAATAACAGAGACGGAGAACATTTTAGAGAAGATCATTTGGAAGTGTAGGTAATTACAGAGCTTATGATCTGTCGTTGGCGGGTTTAAGTGATTTTAAATATGCCAAAGTTACGGAATCACCAGAAACATAAGATCATTCATACCTTCACGTGTATAACAATAGAAATTAGTTTCAATTTGTCTTTTCACCTTCCTACCTGTGGAGTGTCGCATGAACCAAGTTATTTGTTTTATGCGAATGCTACGTTATTATTGACCATGCTTATACCAGGTTTATATTTTGACATTATATCTTGTTTCTGGGTATCTATATGTCCTAGAAAAAGGAATGAAATTTCGGCTGTGGACCTTTATAGGATCTTCTCCGCTTTTGCGCGAACATCATTAGGTGGGTACACGGAAGTGTGAGTAGATTACCAAAGGATGGTAAAGAAGTACACGAAGCACGGGAAAAGGGAGAATAAAACTTAAGTAATAAGAACGATATAAGTTACAAAAAATAAATTTGTCGATCTTACGATTTTTCTAAAGAGGGTGATTGACCCTTCGTGGGTGACGTATATTCTCCCTACCTCGTGTTCCCCCCCTGTAGCCATGTCCCATAAGCAGCCGTACTTGTGCAAGAAAAGACCGTGACAGAAAAATAAAATGCACTAGCTTTGACAGACTTGACATATTTTTTGCATTTCATTTAATGTTCACCCCAAATGTTTTTCTCGGTATAGGGTAGGTACTAACTTTTGAATGAAAAAAATGAGACCATAGAAATAAAAATATCACTGTACAAATCGAGGCTTCACTGATAGAATGCATTAAGTCATTAAAACAAGTTGCGGGATAAACGCATTAAATTGGTTTTTATTCTTTCAACCCATTATTTCTCTCACAATTTTCCGTGAATTTTTATTTTAAGCTTTAAAATAGTAATCTTTATTCTAGATTTAGCATAAAATTTGAAATCAACATCTTAATGTTTGGATTATTTATATAGCGCCATTTTTGTGAAAATCACCTCAAGGGCGCTGTACAATAAATAAATATCCCAGCACGTCTTGCAGCTACAGAGCGCATGGACGGTTAAGATTCTAGTTCCTCGTCTCCAATTATGATATATTACAATTATGATATATAGGATCTAGATAACAGCACGTCTTGCAGCTACAGAGCGCGTAGACAGTAAGAAAGTTAGCCCCTATTTACATTTTTATTTTTAAACATTTTATTTGACAATAAAGTTTAGAGTTTAGGTGATATTAAAAAAAAAAAACGAAATAAAAAGCAAATTTATAAAAATAGAAGTTAGATTACAACAGTCGATTGCACCCATATTAAAAAATATTTAAAATATATCGAGGCTACACTGACAGAATGCATTAAGTCAGCAGTCTTTATATATTTCAAATATATTTTATATATGTGCAAGATATTAATTTTAAATTTTACGCTATGCCTAGAATAAAGATTATTCTTTAAAAGTAAAAAGAATATTAAAAAAATAAAAAATTGTTGGAGAAATAATGCGTTGAAAGAATAAAAAAGGTTTTAATGCGATAATCTCGTTAGCTATTTTAACGAATTAATGCATGTCAGTGAAGCCTTAAAAAATGTTTATTATTAAGATTTTTGTAGAATGTGATACGTAAATAGTCAGATTATTATGCAATTTTTTAAAAAGTAAATTTAATTCTTCGTTCAGTAAATTGAAGTACGCATATACATTAAAAAAAAAATTGTTTTATTTCAATATATTATTTATTATATCATCATCATCATTCCCTTTCCGCGCGTAATGGTGCATAGGGCACTGTATTGGTACACTAATCACAGCGTATCTTGATCATTTATGCTACATGAAGGTAAGATGATCAGTCTTACGCTTCAGGTACCAGTCCAGGGACTATGAAATATTCTAGTTTGGAAACACCCTTTTATATAAATATTTCATGCCAACCATGCCGGGAATCTTGATCATTTATGTTACATGAAGGTAAGATAATCAGTCTCACGCTTCAGGTACCAGTCCAGGGACTAAGAAATATTCTAGTTTGAAAACACCCTTTTACATAAATATTTCATGCCAACCATGTCGGGAGTCGAACCCGAGACCTCTTGAATGGCAGGGAAATGAGCTGACCATTACACCACAAGGCGGACAAAATATTTCCTACCTTTATTTTTTAAATATGTATTGTTACTAAACGGACTGAATGGTCCGTAAATAAATAAATAAATTGATATGACTTAAGGACGATTTTTTAGTACTCAGACACCAATCCACGCGCGTCGAGACATTTTCAACATTTTTGGCGCATTCCGAGATACGGAGTAGATTACTATAATCACAGGTCCTTTAAGATCCAGTTCATGCATACTGCTAAACAATTATTGTGCCTTCGTGGCTTCAGAAGCAGCCTTAGGAATTATATGGACTATGTACAGAAACTTCGGAAATAAATACAAAAATATAAATATTTTTTTTAGTTTATTTATAAACACATTTGCTTACGCTATTGCGTTAATTATTGTTGTCAGCTGATTTTAGGTAAATAAATCTATCTTCAAAACAAGTTAACATTCTACCCCGTGTAATATTGATATTTAAATATAAACGCTTACAATACATTATCATCACATAAACTTTATGTCGCTAATTATAGTACTTTCACATCTATGGTACCATAGTATACTAAAATAATTATTAAGGTAAAAGTAACTTGATTTCTTATCAAAACAATTTTTTTTTAATGTTTTGGAAAAACTAAAGATTCGCAATAAAGGAGTATTTCTTTGTATTCGTGATTATTTTTTAAGTTTATGAATTTAAAAATACCCAGTACTCACCTATATATTATTATAAATGTTTACTAAGGATGGAATGACTGATAAAGATATTGAAAGGAGGGTGAGTGCCGGAAATAGAGTGAACGGCGCTCTTAAATCGACCTTGGCAAATAAATGTTTGTCACAAGAGGCAAAATTGGCAGTTCAGAACGGAGTCCTTGTCCCGACCCTGATGTATGGGAGCGAAGTATGGACTTGGAAAAACAGGGATGAAAGTAGGCTGAATGCTGTCGAAATGCGATCTCTCAGGCAAATGTGTGATAAAACTATGTACGATAGATGCACAAACGTTGAGATCCGTACATTATGTAAGACTGAGACAAGCATTATCGACAAAATCAAGAAAGGAGCTCTGCGCTGGTTTGGACATGTAGAACGAATGGACAGCGAAAGAACGGCTAAGAATATTTACAATGCGAATTTTGATGGATGCAGAAAACGAGGAAGACCGAGAAAGACATGGCATGACCAAATCCAACAAATACTTGAACATGGACATGTCAAAAGCCGGAATAATCGGCGTGCGTGCATGAGAAGATGTATGAATGTAGAGGAAGCGAGATCTGTATGCAAATGAGTGTTGTGGCATTCTATCCTCTCTGCCTACCCTGACGGGGAAACGGCGTGACGGTTTGATGGTTTGTTATTTCTAACTTTATCAAATGATAAAACTACATAATACTTATTGTTCACAATATTTTTTCAAATTAATAATGCCGTCATTCTCAATCTCGAAAACGTAAAACGTGCTATTTTATCAAAAAGGAATATTTTTAAAACAAAAATATTTTGTGCCACGACTATCACAAGAATTGCCCAAAACCTGGCCGAAGCACCTTCCATGGTTTGGCCGCGAGGCGTTTAATCCTATTAAATGAATAGCTTAAGAATGCTCAAATGATATAATTACAATAATTCTTCGAGGATGGGTTATTTCATATCATTTTAGTTCGGGTCCGGCTGAACACGAAGTAGAAAGGTCCGCCCCTGGCGACCCTAATTTGGATACTGTATAGCCCGGAGACTTTCTCTAGTCGGTCCCCGCAAATTGCCCCAAAAGGGTACAAATTGGTCTTTGAAATCGGTTCGATACAAAAAGTCGATCGAATTTATCGGCGCATCTTAATAAGTGGTCTATCTTACAGTTTTTATACTAATCTCCTCGACAAAAAAAAAATATATTTAAATCTTCCAATCTGCTGTAGTTGTACACCCAAAGTGTTGACAGAGTCACAAAATAACCTGGAAAATCTGAAAAATATGTTTTTAAATAGAAATTTAACGAATTCCTCTCTATCCAACTTTTGACTCTTGATTCCGACTAAAGTCTTAAAACTTTGACGGTAATCTCTAAAAATATATCCCTATAGACGGGGTCTACCCTCAAGGCTCACAGAAGGAGTGCGGTGTAATGTGCTTTGACGCTGCTGGTTGAGATTCGGTAAAAATTGGCACCTCAATATTCAAGAACATAATACATTCGTTAATATCGACCGGCTAATTTTCATGTAAACTCAACCGGACAGCGTCACAACACACTAGCGCATTCCTTCCGTGCGCCTTGAACGCAAACCTCGAAAATACTTACAATGGTCACAAAAAAATGATTTTTTTAAATAATATTAAACTCAATGTCTATACGAATAAAACCGGCACCTACTGAATTATTATTCGATACACAATATACCCATCGTTCGGATATACATAGTACATGTATTAACTAACACAAGCTGCAATTTAGTCGAAGACACGGTGTAAAATTGTAGGATAAATGCCCGGAGATAATAACTCCGAAGAGGACACAACGGATCGCCTCACATATGAAAAATACAACAAAACTTTAACTGTTGTTCTACGCCTCGGGCGTTCTCCTAAAATAATAACAGACCGATGATCAAATGGCGAGCCTTTTTATATACAGACTCATTGTGGCGAATCGTTAGGTGGTAAGACATGCCTGGTGATGGTTCTTAAGCTTGCTCTAAGGGGTTTGGATGGGATGAAGGCTCCGTAGCATTTCTTTGACCCCACGCGTGCAAAAAACAATAACCGATTAAGGGGTGTGTCATTTTAATACGTTCCTAAAACTGAGTCTCCGCATTGTCATTTATAATCCCCTCGGAAGAGTCTTCGCTTTTTTTCCGAATTTAATTACTGTTATTACAACTTGCCTTAATAATTTATCGAGATATGAGCTTATAAATGATAAACGCTATAACAAAAAACGTTTTACTTAAATACTCATTACGAATAGTTGATAAATATAAAACACGAAATTCAAATCCAAAATAATAATTTGTATAACCTAAATGATATATTTTTTTTTTAAACTTTTTTTTTAGTTTTCCTTCTGCCAATCCTTTTTGCCAATAAATTACTATCCCTTTGAAGTAAATATAAACCTTGTGCATGGGCCTACACTGTCAAAACATACAAAATCTCAAGTCAGTTTACTTTTTAAGAATTTTTATTTTTTGAGATGACAACACTCGTCCAAGGTTCTAGCTTTTTTTATACCTGGAACTCTCTATTCTTTATTCCGTCTGGACTTGGGAAACATTGAGATCATTTAGGTTGAATATTAAGCAATTTGCTACTGATATTTAAATATGTGTTAGGTGATGGAGCATTAGATGTGAAAAACGAGAAGGGTACCTTTATATTCTATGAGTACAATACAAGCTAAATGGTTCGAAACTTATTGCAACGAAAAGAAAAAATATTTTTAAGAAGAGAATGTTCGATAAGTTCGATGTATTGGTCGAATAAGAACGGTCGTCAAAGTAATGGATACAGTTTATTTGTAAAATGAGATAGTTCAGTGCTAGGGGAAATTGTAAACAAAAAAAAGTTTTGTTCACGTGGTATAAACATTAGAGCATTTAATTGTACGCCGAAATTTCTCAAAAATATTTATTAAAAAAAAAAATAATGGTTTTAATATAAATAAACTTCTTTGAACTACGACACGAGTTCTTGTGAATCAACCATTCAATTACAGTGTTGTTATGTGTTGTGATAGATTTCCGGTTTCCATGTAATCTTTTTTTTCAACGTTAAGTGTATTTTGTCTTTACAGAGCTCTACTTTGAAATGTCAACGCGACTCACCGACAACATCTTGTGACATCACGGGGAGTAATTACAACACTAAAAAATTACAGCTATGATAATTCGATACACAAACATTTTTTTGTGTTAACAGTGGAGTATTATTTTAGTTTTAACCCTAAGATTGGTTTGCAGCAAACGCTTACATCTGACTCGTTTTGTTTTTCAACGGCCTTTTTAATTATAAAACATAGTTTAGAATAATTTTGAAGTTTTTTAAAAAATATTTTCGCTTTGTAAGTTTTAAAAACACATCTTATTCGAGGTACCGATAACAACAGTTATGTTTTCAAAACCATTGGGAGTTTTACAACCCTAGATAAATCAAAATAAAAAATTAAAAATTAACTTGTTTTACAGGCAGTATAATTATTTTTTTAATATTATTTTGTAACTATTCTATACTTTTCTTACTATGAATTTACATTGTATAAATTGTTTTAGCCTGTCATTATTTCTAGTCTATGCAAAATTTATTTATTGATTTGATGTTTAAAAATGTACAACTGTTGGTTTCCTAAATAAAAGCATTATAAAAGTAAAATAGTGGGTAAGTACAACGTATGATTAAAAATGAAATATTTCAATATTAACTTTTACATTCTGATTATATTATGAATATTAACTTACATTTACCCCTTTTTGGTTCTTGTTTTAGGCTTTTTTACTATCTCGTGTTCTGGGTTTTTCATATTCGCTGACAATTAAGCACACTTATCGACACTTAAAGCAACAAAGTGGCATCTTACCTCTCCATCTCCGTCCATGCGGTGGCGGGGGCGGAGGCAACATGGGGGACCCTCGGGCGAACCTGCTCGGGACTGGATGGAGTACCAGGATCGTGTCCCGGGGGGAACTCTGCACGGGGAAATAATCGTCACGGCATTCTCTAGACGAAGACCAGACAGCAGCAGAAAGACGAAACCCAAATCTTATGCTTAATTTTAAAATTAAACAATTAAGAATTGTTAAAACTTTTCTTTTTGGCACATACATTGGAGCGCTACGCGGTAATTTGTTTATTAGAACATGAAAAGCTAAATGCATCTAACATGAAAACTTATATTTTTTTCATGTAGGTACATATTGGATTAATTCAATAGCTGATTTTTTTGTAAAGTTTTTTTTAGTATACCTAATGTTATAGATCAGCATGCGTGTATACACGTAGATACGTATCTTTATAATATTATAGGAAAGGGTTTTGCTATTTTCTTCTTAAACGACCGAATAATTTTGGAAAAAGTTGTATTTATGTTTATTTCAGCGTTAACATTTTAACATCTACAAATTACACATATTACATTAGTGCATTGTATAGAGGAACACGAGTAGGAATGAGCCATGGGAAGGAATGAATCATTCACAAATATGACTTCAATTCAACCGTCTGAAATTCAATTCCCAATGTGTCGGATACTCGTGCTTATCTTGTTTATTCATTTGTTTCCCGAATCTCACCACAGGTTCTTGCGCTGACAATGTCGTCCACGCTTTTCGATGCTAAACAAAATTAACGTAGTTTTTATAAAGGGTTTGACACCTCTTGTTGATCGGTTCAAAACAACGGGAAGTGATTAAAAGTATGTAATAAACTCTGAAGTATAGAAAACTACATGTTTGTGGTAAAAACAACACGTGCCAACATAAAAGTTAAAATCAAATACATGTTTTGGGTGCTTGAGGAGGACTGAACCAATTTCGATTGTAAAGGATTGCACTATAGTTAAATCCTATCCCGTAGTAACTTTAACCTAGAGATAATGTTTTTTTTAGTTCGTTTTAAAAAACATTTGAAAAAATAAAAAATGCAAGATCTTACCGATAATAAATTTTGAAATGCACTGAATTGCATAAAGGGAGGAAAAAATATTAAAGAAACAGCAAAAATATCTTATATTTCAAATCCGTCATTACTGGATGACATAAACATTATGACGATATAATCAGTATATTTGTGACTTTACAGTTAGTTTATTTATGCGAATATTATGTAAGTGCGTAAAAATATATCTCTCTTTCAAAAAAATACCGACAAACATAATTACAATACTAGAAGTAAAGACAAATTAGTTATTAGTTATTATCCCGAAACTAAAGCTAAGTAAGGTAAGCACATCGTTTGTGGGGCATTATGTACGCTTATACAATAGAATACCCGACATTTTTTTAATTATGACGGACAAAAATTTTTTTTTTTATAAAAGGCGTATTTCTAAAAAAGCCTATTATGGACTTAATCAGTATATGGAACTGACAATATTATTTTATTTGTGTTAATTTAATTGATTGTTTTAGGATGTTTTTTTTAGAATTTATTGAAACCTAACTATTTTTTTGTGCTGTTTTGTTTATTCATTAATATATTGACTTTCAATATGAGTGTCAACTATACCTATATTATAGAAAAAAAATAATAATAAAAAAATAATAATAATGATAAGTGGTGGTGATAAATTAGTTGGTTACACGAGTAGGAGTTCACAGGTAGGAGTGAGCCAGTAGGTATCTTGATATACGAGTATTTATTAAATTTATAAATAACTTATACATATAACGAAGTTTATTTGAACATTTTTACAAATATAACGAATTTGGCTAACGAAACGAAATTTACTCTGCTGATTTATCTAGTTCCCTTTCCCAATGATAACTATTTTTTCCAAAGTGGTTTACTGCTACTTGTCCTCCCCTACTCACTAACCAAATACAGTACATGATGTAATTCACTTTTATTCTGTGGTACTAACTGCTATAATGTTAATTAGTTTGTCGCTAAAAATATTTTGATTCTGATGTTCAAAACATCAAGAAGCAGTAGAATAAGATGATGAACGCTCGGAGCACTTACACCCTCATTTCACAGATAAAGATCTGATAGTGATACAGACTTTTATCACATAAAATTTATTCAAAACCATTGTATCTTTCGCATCAGAGCTTAGATGCCTATAATAATATAATAAAAATTTAAACGTCCGCCATCAACCGCAATTAATTATAGCATTACCAAACCTCTCGATCGAGTGCCGTTCGCGTTTTTTCTTCGGTAGGTGCGGCGCGGGCGGCAGGCCTACGTCTCGTCCGTTGTGCCCTCTAGAAATATTTTTGGATTGGCTGTCCTTAAAAAAACCCAAATATTCGATACCAGAGCACATTACGAAATTGTTATTGCGCATGAATAATCGATTTCAAACCGAATAAAAAACTTGCGGTTAATTGTAACACTCTTGGCCCATAAATTATAAGATTTAGTTTATGTGGTTAAAGCAAATAAATTATTTCATATAAACATTTTGGTTTACAGGATACCTAAAGGCGTAACAAACAACGCTAACTACTGGTTTATTTCTGTCTTGATTTTTATTTATTTTTTTATTTATTAGGGATATCAACAGTAATACATGTAAAAAAATTTATAATAAACAAATAAAATAAACAGAAAATAAAACCGATGACAGATAGCCACAGAAATACATAAAATACTTGTACAATACATGCTAGTGTGTTTGTGTGAGAGGGTAGGTGAGTGGGTGTTATAATGGAATGAGGGTGGACATGTGTGTAAATATTATTGCACAAGTGTCAAAAATATAAAAATATGTAAAATATTAAGAATTAAAGATAAAATAAGATTTTATTATAGAAACTAAGTATAACACTAAAAAGTTAGTTTTTTCACACTACTAAGATTTAATCATTTTAGCGCATGCATTTATTTAGAAAACGTCGTATAAATATTTAAGGTGACCCACTAATTTTACTCACAAGCAATAATAAAATTTACTATAGTCCTTAAAATTTAACATGATTAGAATGATAGTTGTCAGAAAAAGTGACGACATAACTTTGTAGTAACGTCAAAGGAGTTATTTTATATTGACACACGAAAAATCATTTGTATCTGGCGTGTTTATTTACTTTTTTAATACAATGCTTGAAACATAAAACAACATTAATATATAAAATCAGCTTTAAAACTAAAAGAAAACAAAAATAAACCTAATTATTAACAACGTTCTTACAAGGTTACATCATTTTGCAAAAACGTTAGAGATGGGAAAAATTGATTACTGTAAATTGATCGAATAAAAAAATAACTCATTTGATGTGGTTCATGAAAAAAGTATAAATGTCTCATTTTTTGGTGAATAATTGTGTTAAATACACTATAATAGGCTTGTTTTTGCGTTTTTTTTTTTGCGTTTTCATGATTGCATGAAATAACTGATAAAATCGATTTGATCAGTGATCAGTAATTTCCATCACTAATGAAATTAGTTTGACAGCTGTCATTCTAATCAAGCTTTATTTTAAGGACTATAAGATAATTGACGTCACTTTTTTCTTTCACATCATATCACATTTTTCGTGACCAATTGGGTTGTTGAACATTTTTTATGACAAAATTTGATTTTTTCAGTGAAATTCGTCCCCTGAAGTAGGTTTCAGAAAAAAATAACTCCTAGTTTACAGTCAGCTTATGCTTCATGAGTACATTTTTTTTTTATTCCTAATCGAAAACATTATTTACAATAATTTTGTATTAAATTAGTTTAATGTCAAATAATTATATTTTAAATAAATTTTTTTTAATAAGGAATAACCCACTAAGCCTCTATTTTAGTGGCTTGTCAGCAGGTGGGAGAGAGGGGATATGAAAGGAGGTAGTGAAAAATTCACCACAACACTCAGACCAATTGAGAAGAAAATCTTTCATGGATGTTTTTCTTACAACTGGCGGAAATCGAACCTGTTAATTAATTAGTTAATGATTATTACGAGGTTTATTGTTAGAAAGCAATGTCGCCCATTTTACTAAACTTCGACTTGTGTTCCTTTTAAAACATGAAGCAGTCGTGAACTTGGACATGAATCAAATCCAGAGTCCGCAACTCACCCACAAACTTGATGCATATTTATCAATACAATTGAAATAAATGTGTGTTTGAAATATGAAGTTAGAAAAGAGAACTGTTCTGTATATACGAACGACGAATAATGTGATGTGAACAGGAACCAAAGTCGCGACCTTCGGTCACTTCCTCCGTTCAACAATGGAGGTCGCAGGTCACGCACAATAGTGTGGAGTTACTCATCACAGCCAACGGCTGGACTCGAACCGGGGCGCGGGGGCCAGGTTAACAATGGACAGGTGCCGGTGAATAAACAAGGTTAAACGCGAAGATTAAATACTTATATAATGTATACGTATACAAGAGGGAAATCAAAATAAAACTTAACGTTTCGTTCTAAGTATGTACTTACGTTGTAACAAAATTAGGTGTTAAAAACAAAATCATTTTTTATTCATAAAGAATACCTACGTACATATTTTTATTTAACTTATTCATTTATTTATTTATCAACGGTTTAAACTTTTCACAAAAAATTTATAACAAAAATAATCACAGTAGTGAACAAATTACAAAGTTACACATAAAAAAAAAATCTTTAAAAAAATAACTATGTGTAAGGAATGTGGGTATATTGTTGTTGACAACAATATATCTACAGTCGTCTTGCGTCAGTCGTCCCACACATCTTGGCAAGTCATTCTAGATTTGTCTCTCCTAGCAAACAGTCGCTCTCTTACCACAATATAATAAGCATTCAGAATAAACCACAGTCAACTAAAATAAGTCTTATTATTGAACTTCACATACCACCATAGGAGGATACTGTAAGGGATGTAGGTAATTATTCCATAGATATTATAATTTACTGATCTTAAGACGCAAGCACAACGTTAACTTGTAACTGCCGATTTCAATTTCCGATCAAATGCATATATATACATACAATGTATAATAGCAATACATCAAGCATTAGAACTCCCAGTTTAAAATTGGTTATGTCTTTAACCATAAAAATATGTATTTCTTGAATTTTTTTTTTTACCTACACCCACGATATTTAAGGACCGTTTACACGTGATCAATTCAATATTGCTCTGTCCCAGGATTTGGCCATTGTCCACGCGTATACAGCAATTTTTAGTACGTGATATTGTTCCTAGATATTGTCACGGAGATGGATCTGCAGGGTATCTCCGCAGAACAATGATTACCCCCACCACCACGGGCGACCGCATTGTCGTGCGAACGCGCATGAACAGGACCTTATGACATTAGCGATTTGCTCGAAGCGTGTGCGTCGCTTCCGCGTATTTTATCTGCCGAAAACGGAGACAGATTAAAAAAAAATATCATAACCTAGTTCGTTTCTTGATAATACCAATACATCTTGATATAAAATAAATTATATTTTTCGTGAACGCGATCGTAATAAACGCCGGCTGAATTTTTGTATTGTAACAATTTTCTGTCTTGCGCGATTAGGGCCGTTCATGAATCTGTAACAAGATAATATTATTGTATCTATTGTATTGTCCACGTGTAAAATATACTTCAGTTTTATTCTAAAAGATAAACAATATATAATACATACGAGTATCATATTACTAATACTTAAAGCGTTAACTTTATGGTCAAACATTTTAATGAACGATGATAAATATTTGTTTATAATCACTCACCTACTTTTTATGTCTACCGGTTTCGAGACTTACCTGTCTCTCAGTCAGGACGCTAATTTCACTAACATGCCCACTTTACACCTTCACTATAGTATTTGAATATAAAAAACACGTTCTAATAGGACTCATAATATTTAATCTAATACCAACGTGTTATGATTAAAATAAAATGTTTCAAATATTTAATTGGTCGAATAAAATGGCTGATTGCTGTGCTTCCAAACACTATTTTCAAACCATCAGAAGTATGATTTTAAACTACGTTTGCAACTCAACTCATGATTTTTATAAAAATAAAATTGATAAACTAAATAATGATAATACATCATAACCAAAAAAAAATATTATTTTGGAGGTTGCTATCTTTGCTTCCAATGCCCTCAATTATACCTACGTCTGAATTACTAAGACATTGTAAATAATGTGCATATTTAAAAGCGCTTATCTAATATGATTTTAAACCTTTAACCTTTGTGAACTTATTTATTTGTCCAAATAATAAATAAAACTATTTAAATCAAAGTACATTTTTTAGTTATTGTTTTTTTTTATTTATTTAGGAGTCCCTTCGCTTCGATTAAAATTACAGGACATGTCCTCGAGTATACTGGCAGTACTGCGTATACCAGTTTACCAGCCATTTTGACAGTTTTTATAGCCTCAAGCTAAGCTACGTCTAAAACGATTTACGGGTATTAATTTCGAGCAATTTAAGTACAAACTTCTAAGGTGACCATATTAAGAACTCAGAAGAGATAATTTCTTATCGTTGAGTCATATTATTACATGCATATCCACCTTTAAGTTTTTAAATTGTCGGACTAAAGTGGAGGGTCTTATAATTGGAATTCCGTAACCGGTGTTAGTGCGAAATAAAAAGACATAATGTTTAGAATACTTTTTGTGTTTTTTGAAGATACTTTCGAAATCTCCACAGCAGTTCTATTAAAACTCATTAGTTGTGATTTTTTTTGAAGCGTGACGATGAACATAAAACTCAACCGTGGAATTTGATCGATATTGTATTTATTTTAGACATGTCAAGAAATATTAAGGTATACTTACTCGTGTTTATAACGAGGATACAAAAACAATAAAATAAAATAATTTCACTAATATACAACCATAAATAACTCGATCCCTACGACTGAACTGTATGAAAAAACACACCAGGGCCTCGATTATGATGGAAAGATAAAGATATCATACCTTCACCTTGACGGTATAGTTGAAGATAATTTCCCTCTAGTGATTATAAAGATATACTACCGACCCCCCACCTTCAAGTTTTGGGTAGGTCGATACATCGATATGACTCGAGGGGAAGCGTGCGTCACGGTACACATATCTACGCTCTAAAATGACATAGCTTCAGCATGACGTAATAGTTGAAGATAAAAGTCTCTCGACCGACTATAAAGGTACACTACCGATATCCCCACCATCAAGTTTCTATGTTAGTACATCGGTTTATACCGACGGGTCTAGAACCCCTCGATACGTTTATCTACGCATTAAGAGTGACAAAAATTTTGTTCCACCTAGTAATTTTTCCTTTAATTATAATTTTTTTGAATTTTTAATCGTTTTGATGTTGGCACTTTTTTTAACATAAGTATATTGTGAATAAAATGAATATACATTTAAATTAATTAACACACATGTATTTTCAGTTTTATAAAATAAATATAGGCGAAATTTAGAAAAATAAATCGGAATAACCCTGCAATAATAAATACACAGGTACATATTTAAAAGTATTTACAATGCAAATTAATGTCCATTTGGCAATTCTCGACCTGAAGAGTTTCCTACGTTTGGGCTCCTCCATAGCATGGCGCATTATTACTCTGAGAGAAAAACCGATATTTGTGTACGAAAATGATTATATTTGCATGATCGTTTGAAGTATCTTCGTCGGTAATCTATAAATGAACATGTTAAAAAGAAGAAAATGTATGCATATTCTGCTTTTCATACAAAAAACTTAATTTTACTTTGTAGATAAAATTGAATATAAATGTTAACTTCCCATTCTAATCGGGGCAATGCAATGGAACGATACGAAAAGAGACGATTAAAATTGTACACCAAATTTCATTGAGAAATATACAAGACGATGACAATTTTAACTAACTAAAATGCTGACATGCATTGAAATAATACCGGACAACAACAGCACTACCGCATTAAAAAATCAAAGACAAACGCAAGGCAGTCAAAAATACTTTACTTATACTATACTTAATGACTTAATTCACTACTTCAAAAATTACATATAAGACAAATCTAAAATCAATCTGAAAAAACACAAGATGACTTCACTTACCAGACAAGACATAACGTGACTAGAACTTATTATATTTCCTATATAACCCTAACAGGTTTTTTAAAATTATAAATTCATAAAAAAAAAACTTTAATTCTCAAAAGACTGTGCTAATAAATATCTTTGCAAACGATGTTATGACATCGTGCCACATTAAGCAAAATACGGGATTTTTTGAAATACAGATATTTAAACAAAAAATTAACATGTATGATATGTATGTACATAAAAATGAAAATATAATTTATCGGTTTTTAAGCAAAATATGACTTAATTAGTTGAAAATAAGCTTATATGATAACATAGCCATATAAGGGTTAAAATACTGATATTTTTACCATGTTTTTGTTATGATGAACTTGCCTTCAAGTTCTAACTTAATTTAGATATCTGTAATCCAAATTTAATTATGTCTCCGCATAAAGTAATTCTTATTAAAATCAGACAAACATAATATTAGAAGCATTTATAATTATAATTCCGGTAAAAATAATATAAACTTAATCATGTGAAATCAAAACAAAACCTATCTTGAGTAATGGAAGAAGTTTAATAGTTTACTTTTCAATAACAAGTTCTCCGATTGTAAATAATTATTACATTAATTGCATACTAATTAAGGTGGATCAATAATAAGCTACCGCGAACCACCAGTGTAAATTTGCTGCCAATCTGCATAATGTATAAATTAAAACCCCATAAAAAAAATAACGGAGACTCACCTATAATAAAATTTTGAGGTAGGTACTATTTTTTTAAAAACTATGTTAGAAAAATAACACAGCTCTGTGTGTATAAAATAGAATCGGAATCAAGGACAAATGTTTTTGGCTCCTCTCAGCTATAAATCCTGAAAATAGGAAATCGAGTGGAGAACGGTCACCTTTTGAGTGTAGTAGTTGGCGTCTACCAGTGGTAAACGGTGAGTTTTAGATTAATAAGCTGTGAACATTCTGATTAAATGTCCAAAGCGGTAGTATGGTTCATCCGAAAAAATGGCTATTTTATATTTGATAAATAATCCATAACAAATGGTGCTTGCGGCTAATAGTTTTAGTTAAAATATTTTCTGATTTTTCACAAATATTTGATCAACAAAAAAATGCATTAAAAAAAATTTATTGCAAAAACTATAAGCCGAGAGGACTCGAACCCAAACCCTAGTCGCTAGAAAGCGAACGATTCATCTGCATGGTTATTTTGCGTACTAACTCAGCCGTCAAAAGTAATTTATAAAATTGTATTGTAGGTATATCTTTTCTTACTTGCGACTATCGTAACTTGCCTTGAAATAAAACACTATTGCTTTGTGAATAATGATTTGAAAAGCTATTATTTTAAAGTATTCCTCACCTAGTACTTATGGTTTACTAAACAAAACCATAATAGCCTTTTTAAAATCATTATTTCATCAATTTTTAAATAACTTTAATATTCCCAAAAGATGTAAATTATACTTTATCTAATTATTTTTTTATATTTACTATTAACACTATTCACTTTTGATTCACTAGTAACGTTTTTATCATAACTCAAATATTATTTTTAAAGTTTAAATAGGTACTAAAGAATAAACAATTATTGAAATGTCATTGTCTACATGAAAACATTTTACAACTCATGTAGGTATATTTTATTTTTGTTTGGCGAATTTTTGTTTTTCAAAAACTTACCAAATGATTTATACTGATACGTTGATATTAAGAATTAAAATGTCAGTTTGTCAAATTATTTATTTTACAACAAATTCACTTTCAAACCACCGAACAGGACTTACCAAGTATTATTTTAATCTAACTTCCTTGTTAAGGAATAGTATGTTCGTTATCTCTTTCTCACATTTAACCGGTGCGTATAATACCACCATCCTTGCACGTCTTAAGTCAAACAGTTTTATTTGAAAGAATAATAGTCTTTTTAAAGAAGTGTTGAATGACTAAATTGCATTTAGCATAGCTCTGCAAGACTTAACAGTAATCGTAAGTGTAATTTTTCTGACGCAAATCTAAAATTTGAAAAGAAAGAAAATTCATTCATTCTTATCTTTGGCTGCGCAAGCTTGCGTAATCTAGTAGTAATGATTTCGGCTGATAGAAACGCACTGACTCGCTGTATGGAATGAAGTTTTATATTAAATATATTTTAAAGTAAATTTACTAACGCAAGAAATGCAAACGAGAGCTTGTGACGTATTTTTTTCTAATAATAATGAAACATAAAACATTACTATTGATGTAAAAAAATATGGTACGCTGCAGACAATCAGTTTTTAGGAGAATTCTCCTTAGGCGTCTACCATGTTTGAGGTCCTAGGTTCGATTTTTACGAGAATTGAAAACAAAAAATGGTTATAAGGAGGTTTTGTACTGCACTATTTCACTGCTCCTGGGCTGGAGCGCAGGACTGATCAACAGAAACAACAACAAACCATCACGCCGTTTCCCCGTAATGGTAGGCAGAGAGTATAATACGTGATATGACTCTGTATTTGGATACAGATCTCGCCTCCTCTACATTCATTCACATGCACGCAGGCCGATTATTCCGACTCTCAACATGTCCATCTTGAAGTATTTGTTGGATTTGATCATGCCATGTCTTTCTCGTCTTCCTCTATTTCTGCATCCATCAACATTCGCATCGTAAATCTTTTTAGGCGTTCTTTCGCTGTCCATTCACTGTACATGTCCACACAAACGAAGAGCTTCTTTCTTGATTTTGTCTGTAATGCTTATCTCAGCCTTACATGATGTGCGGATCTCGACATTTGTGCATCTATCGTACATAGTTTTCCTACACATTCGCCCGAGAGACTGCATTTCGACAGCATTCAGCCTACTTTCATCCCTGTTTTTCCAAGTCCATACTTCGCTTTGGATTACAATATTACAAGAAAAGAAACACAGTGAGCTCCATAGCTTTTTTCTAAACATGCTAACTTAATTAATAATTAATTTTACAGAAAAGATTTTGGGTTTTAGCAAGATTTTTTCTGAAGACGGATGAG
This sequence comes from Micrasema longulum, assembly GCF_059751315.1. Taxonomy (NCBI): domain Eukaryota; kingdom Metazoa; phylum Arthropoda; class Insecta; order Trichoptera; family Brachycentridae; genus Micrasema; species Micrasema longulum. The sequence continues at coordinate 61,950 of NW_028279332.1, forward strand.
ATTCGTTGTATTCATTTTACCAACGCAGTGTCTTATGCACCGTCAGTTGCGAATAAAAAAACATAAAAAACGAATGAAAATTTTTAAAATCAAAAATATTTTACAAAATGTTTCTCGTTTTGGTACCTACAAATTCTGTTTCTATTTTTAAACAATCGAATCAGACAAGGCTAATGATAATGAGTTTGTGTACTGAGAGCATGTTTGTATAAATTATTGGAATATTTCGATTTTATTTTTTTAAGTTATTTTGATGGCGTGTATTTGTAATTTTCAGTTAAAAGGTTTCGTATATTTTATTTTGTTAGAGGTATTTATTATTTTCAACAGAATGCATACATTTAAGGTTTCTCCGTTTAATATGCCATTTTTATCTTTATGATAACATTACTATTATTATTATGGGTAGTTTACATAGCGCCATCTTAGCAAAAATCACCTCAAGGACGCTGTGCAATAAATGGCCCAATACGTCTTGCAGCTGCATATCGTATGGTCGGTTGGGATTTTAGTTCCTCGTTTCCAATTATAATAAAATTTAGCAACAGATAGCAGATAGAAGCTAAATTACAGCACGTCTTGCAGCTACAGAGCACATGGACGATGCGAAGTCTAGCCGTTTTACCTAAAATTGTTTACAAATATGAACTGGCTTACGACACATCTTGCAGCAGCAGAGCGTATAGACGGTTGGAATTCTTGACTCATTTTATAGTTTATGACATTTACACACGGAAGCTAGTTCAACGAACGTCTTGCACTACAAAGCGCATTGACGAATGACATTCTAGAAACCTAAGAATTAATTAAATAAATTTACATTAAGCAGAGTAGAAAGTTACTTAAATGTTCACGATCTAAGGTAAACAACCAAAAACTAAATAAATTTAATAAAGCACTGTTATTATTGCTCACAAGATGAAAGCGACTACCGATCTCCGAGGGGTATATCGTCTTACGTACGGCACCCTCCGCCTGGTAACCGAAAACGTTTTGGCGATTTAGAATAGCGCTGGCGCCGTTGCGCAGTTGCTTAAACGGCCAACGGTCAAACAGGCTTCACAGGTTCGATTCTCGCCAGTTGCAAGAAAAAAATCCTTTAAAAATTTTACTCTCTATTTGCATGAGTGTTGTTATGTATTTTTATTGCCTCCTTCCAAATCTCCTTTATCCCCCCTGCTGAAAAGCCTCTGCATTGAGGTTCAACGGGTTATTATTTTTATTTTTAAAACTCACATCTCTTCGGTCAATTCATGGTAGATAGAAAGATGCACATGTTGGATGATGTCTTTTGTTCCATCGGCTTTGTGTCCATTTTGAGACGCAACTTTAGAGTAAAATGCACGAGTAATTAAGGACCCAACAATCCCGCTCAGATTGTATTTTTTAGATATATGCCGAACGTTTGAATAAAGTTTGATATTTTCATTATCGGGTAGGTTATGTATTTATGAATAAACATACGTAATCTCACTTTATTTTACGTCGTTTTCTTTACGTAGTATTGGCAATTAAAAATATTCTGATGTAACTTGAAATATTGAAGTCTTACGTTTTTAGTTATTATCTAGTCATTTAATGGTGCACACCCGCGTTAAGGAATTTGCGACAACCCTCCGTTGTTAAAAATTCATGATTTTAGAAGAAAAGACCTTATGGCACGTGGAAATAAAATTCTATTTTTCTAGGCTCGGGTGATGAACGAGTTTGTAACGAAACGAGGTATGCGGTCTTAAAACCTCACAAAAAAAGACTGGGGCGTTACTTCCCGAGAGATTTAAATGAAAATTGAGAAAATTTCACATATTGTGAATGAAGGGTGGATTTTTATGTAGTTTTTTCTCGTCAGTCGAGTCCCCCTCTTGAGCTGTTTAGGCATTTCCCTTTTTGGGCACAAGTTAGCTAGGTACTATTTCACGCTCCCCAGTTCTTGTTGATCAGACTAAAAAAATAAATTGCTCTTGTATTTTATATTTCAAACACATTTTTTACGATTTTTTACGTGTTTTAAAAATTTCAAAACTGAAATAAAAAAATGAAAAAGGTGAAGAAGAAGTTCAGCTTCTGAAATATATTTGCTCTTTTTTATGAGAATTGTTTCTCATTTAGATATTGTATATCAAAATAAAAAAAATGTATCTATAAAGTAAAGCGCTTATCAAACAAAAAACGGTTTAAAATATATAAATATACAACTTTCGGTCTAGATTAGCTAAGAATGTCCCCATGTTGACTCAGGGCCGTTTTGTCAATAATATTTAATTATTTAGTTAGTTAAAAAAAATCATAACAAAAGGTTAGTAAATTTGCAAAAAGAAAAATAACGACAAAAGTAACCTTTTTAATTTAAAATGTGTCCACCCTCGATGACTTAGCCCCTTCTCTTCAATATTCTTCCAATTATCCCTATGGGATAAACTGACGCGGAGCAAGACGTTTCCCATTTTAAAACCAAATTTGTTACCCTAATGTCCCGCCTAATAAGCAAATTGTCCATCTGTCACTTCATATCACGCTTCACTCTATTCCCTACACCATGTCTATATTTATCAAAATGCACTTAAGCAAATTGATAGGATGTAATCTTAACTATTTAAAAGTAATAAATAACGCAGGTTTTTTGTAGAATATATACCTGAACGTATTGATTGAGCGCCGATCTTAAAACTTCAAACCAAAAAATTTTGTTCAGCGAAATAAAAACCAATTATGTTTCATACAAACTTCAGAAAGTAATACCTTGTATTAAAACGGCTCCAACCAGAAATATAGAGAATAATTACGTTTTGAAGGGCAATGGATTTTGTATATTTGCTATTCCCATAACATATTATGTAGGCACCAACTTCACATTTATTTCGATCTATCTGAATATTTGAGGTTTTAATTTTAAGATTTTTTTTTATTAATTCAGTTTGTTTTACATTAGTTTTTTTTAAATATGAGTGTGGAATGTGTTCAGTTTTTTCGTTATTTGACTCAACTTCCTTTAACATGGTTTTTAATGAAAAATTTAAACTGATAAACAAGCAACATATTTAAAGTAAGGAAACGATATGCAACTGAATCCAAAGAAAGCCAGAGTCCAGTAGCTTCTAATTTTCCTTAGGAGACCATGGTGATTCATTGCCCCCTCTAGTGCGGCGGCGGCGCTTGTAGAATATTTCGAGCAGAATTAAGTTTTCAGCTTAAATTGGTTTGATAAGGAACACGGAGCGAGTTTATGGAGTATGACGATCGCGATCTGTACCGAACACCGAGCACCGAGTCTAGTATCATGGAAGGGTTCCTACTTTCTTTAACTGGATTTTTATTGGATTCAATTCGTGACTGCCGTGTGTAATGGCCGACACGTTTTTTTCTTTCCACTCATTTAGATCCCGCGGGAAGCGAACTTCTGAAATGAGGCGATTTAAATCCCACTAAAATGTGGGAGGCATATTTAAATACGTCCACGTGGAATTGGCGGCGCGCGGCGCTCTAATTACGTTCTAGATGAAATTAACTTTCAAATCTACGATGTCTAACGATTGCGTATTTTCATTACTGATCATATACTTTTTTACATATTTACAAACCTAAACGAATTCATTTAAGTTGAATTTTTACACCGAATCTAAGTAATAATATTAATTTAAAAGTTAATGTTTAATTTTAACTTTTATGGCTTTTCAATGATATTCTTATTCATGGTACTTTTTTTTTTTTTTTTATCAAATTCCTGTATTTGGTTTTGTAGAATTACTTTTTCTTTAATTTGATTTTTCTTTTGCTTATGCTCCTACAATTATGAAACAATCAAAAAAATATGTACAATCATGGGCAAAATGATTTATTTTTAATGTTGCACTTAAAATATACTTATTAATAGTGTTTTTAAACTACTGCAGTATCTTTAAACATAAATTTCTTGTAAAATCTTTATGATAAAGACCTGTATAGAGTATACCTGAAGTTTTTGTCTATATTTGCCAGTACTCATAAAGCTTACTATAATAATTCATGTTTTGTAGATATCAATAAATCTGTGTCCACATCTGTTTCAATCTTGCACAAACGATTTATCACCATAACTGTGAATCTAAAACAGCAGTACGTCTATGCGTAGTAAGGTAGGTGCCCGGCACCCAATTTATATACAGATATGAAACATTTCTTCGGAAAAAATCTCGGAGACATTGATGTATTATGGGTTTATTTGATTCGATTGTATCATCAGAAGGCGATATATCTCAGTAGAGTGGGAGTTTCCTCGAGTGATATAAGAATTATTATTTCAAGTGCAAGTGTGGGTAGGGAAAGGTGGTCGGGCACGTCCGCCTCCCTTCGGGTGGTTTCGCCCCTCGGGGTGAAGTATTTATTGCCACCGGAGCGGGACGAGTAGCTGAACATCTCGGATCGAGGAGTTCCGGAACTAGGATTGCGTCATAGACTGACTTCCTCGAGAGGACGGCAAACTACTTATCGATGATTATTTCTGGATGAGTCGCAAAACAATCGTGTTGATGGTAAACATTCTTATGTTCACCCTGATCTTATTGGCTATTGATAAAAAACAAAAATCTACAACATTCTGCATGGTTTAAAAATATTTACGCATTCAATTGTTGACATGTTACGTTATTTAGCAAAATATATATATAATGTGTTGACGTTTATTTTGTAGAACTTCATATCGATGGGTTTCTGAGACAAGTTGGTAACTATAAATTTTCCAAAAGTAAGATGTCTTCATAAATGGCATGAAATAATCTTTGTTAAAAAGCAAAAAAAAAATATTTCGTATTTTATAAATACAAAAAAGATATTTTATAATATTCAGTCTGCAGTTTTATTTAAATAGTTGATTGGGGATAAGCTTTTAACTTAAAAAGTGCAATATCTCACAACTAGTAAAATTTAGTCACCAACTTATGTCGGAAACCCGACGATATTATATTTTTAATATTAAAATCAAACACAGATTTGAGTTCCCTCATTTTTTTTGTTTTAAAAAATAAAATAGATGATATGTAGACTCAAATCAGTTCTTGTTTTCAATATATTTTTTTTATTTTATGTAAGCACACTTTCACTTTGCTACATCATTATTTGTTTTATGAATATTTTTACACACGTTCAAATGATTGAACTGTTTTTTAGGGTTGCCATAGAGTTCTTGTTTAAGTTTTAAAACATTACATTAAAACATTACGTTATAAGTCATATGACGAAAAATGAACACAAATATTTTTACGTGCAAATGAGCGGATTTTTTTGTATGCGTATGTAAATAAGAATTTTCCACCAACAAAATGAATCTAAAATTCTCTTTCGGATAAACTCATTTTAACACAACATTTTCAATATCGCTCGAACTCCGTAGAAGGATCAAAACATGTTCGGTAGGAAATATGACACCTGATATGATGCGAAAAAATCTCGCAACATTCCCGGAATACATAAATAACAAAAAATCTCTTTTCCCAACAGCAGAGGTAACCACACCCGCCGCGGAGTCGTACGGCTAAACCTTCGAACAAGCCATATTGTGGTGACGTGGTTCTGGCAACAGCTTGTCGAGGCTGAACAGTCTCGAAAAACGATCCACAAAACCATAAGGCCAGTGTTAAAACGGCGGATTTCATCCCCATTGCGGGGTGGTTGGTCCGTTTCGGATCCGTAAAGCTCTGTCAGTTACTCCCTTCCGCGGCGCTTGTTTCCATCTCGGCGAGAAAAGCTCGGTATATTTTTGTTTGGGGTAGTTTTATATTAATGCGTGCGTACATTGTTATCTGGGCACAGTAACATAACGTCGAACATTGAAATATTGCCGGGGAATATTTCGGCCGAGGGGAGAAATCCCATCGTATTATTTGTTTTCAAAACTCGTATTTAATTTTTGTTTCATCATATTTTTTACAAATACAATGTTTTATGTTATTTTTATTATCATCGTTTCCTTATCCACATCAAGTGGTGCATATGATACTGCATTGACAATCCAATTGGATCATTTTTGTTATAGGGGTGGTAAGGTGATCAATCTTACGCTTCAGGTGTAAGTGCAGAAACAATAAAATATTTCAGTGAAATAACTGTCTCCAAGTACCTAAAAAAAATATTTTAAAGACCGTGGTTCCTTCTATTGGTTTCGCTCATACAAAAAGCAACGTTTTTTTTTGTCAAAAACAAGAGTTGATCGTTTAATTTATTTTTTTAATTTCACGAACAGCGTTTTTAATTTAATTGAATTATTTTAATTTCACTGCAAGTTTGGGAAATTATATGGGAGGCCTTTTTCAAATATTATCATAACTTCTAATGACCATATTGCGAACACCAACGGTAGCCAAAACTGAATCGAATGATTTTTTTATCGAGTTGTGGTCCCGTGGTTATTGTTGCGGATTAACGGATCAGAGGTCCAAGGATCGAACACCACTCTACCCTAATTTTGTTTTCATTTTCTAATAGAGAAATTTATTAAAATTTATTTTTTAAATTTTTCTATTTCTCATTTTCAACTCGTTGAAAATGACCATGTAAATTGAAATATTTGGGTAAATTAAAAGAACGCTAATATTTTTTTATTTTTTAAAACTGTATTTACATGTATCAAATTCAATTACAAAAGTCTATAACCATTATTTATTAGTATTATTTTTAATAAAAAAACTGATCTATAATATTATTATCATTATTTTAAAAAAAGCAATATTGCTGTCTAGAACTTCCTTTACAACCAATATTTCACGTCCAATCCGCCAGGAATCGAATTGAGAACCTCAAACATGGTAGGCAAGCATGCCAACTACTACACTACGTGGCGCACTTATCTCTACTCGATTTTCTTTGCCTGTGAATTGAAAATGCGCATCCGGATACTGGTTCTATTTCACAAAGAAATTTTCCATCGGGACGAATACAAATAATGTTCTCGTAAGAGCATGAAATGGAGTTTTAATGATATTAACAAAAATAATTTATTGTAAAATATCATCGCTTTATTATCTACGTCCGATCTCAGTTTACCATTAATTTATTGTCTTTACCGAAGTGAAAAACCTCATCAAATTAGGCAAAAGTATTCAATAATTTATTATTTCAATATTGTTTGACGTTAGATTTCCAATAAAATCATTTACCTTTAAATAAAGGTATTTACTAAAATCTCAAAATATTTTATTATGTTGACGCTAATAAATTACGAATCTGATTTCATTCAGCATTTGATAAAAAAGATTACCATAGCATATTTTTATTACAACATCGAATGAATCTATCCATTTATGTACATAGTGTAATTTACGGAGTGGGGAAATTGATTGAAGTTCAGCATTAGTTTGAGCCCTCTTTAATAATATCATCCCTTTTATGAGAAGATCAGTCAGTTAACTTGATTGGACAACATTTGTTTAAGACACTCCATCTACCTTCGTTGTTTTTCGGTTAAGACATTGTTTTTCCAAAATCACTGTAGGTAAATCAACATAGGTTTTTTCTTTCATTTATTTAATTTTATTTGCAAAGTACACATTTTCTCGAGGTACAAAATAACCGTGTTAATTGATTATTTCTTATTTGGTTACAATTTATTAAAGGAATTTAATTTGTTTTACAATTTAGACCTAACGAAATACCGTAATAAAAATGTATTATGAATATTTTTTTTATAAACCTTGGCCGGATTCAAATTCTGGACCTCATACATAAAAGTCAAAGGAGGGGGGACTTCTATATAATGAATTATTTATTAACCTCATAATTGTATTAAAGGTAATATCATAGTTTTGCGTTGAATTATTTTTTAAATAATTTATTGAATTTTCAGATTTGCTTAAAATCTGTAACTCAGAGGCAGACGGATGCAAATCCAAACATCAAATGTTCAACAAGAGCCTAAAGAATCTAATTTCTCTAAGTAATTTATTATTATTTGTTGCATTTCTCTGTATTTTCAGTATCTTAATACAGTGGTTTTTTTCATAATAAGACTTAAACTTCTTTAAAATCAATGGACATACGAAAACTGGAAACGAAAATCTAAATATCTTTTCATCAAATTCTGGATTTGCATCCATCTGCCTCTGAGGTACGGAAATTATTATTGATTAATAATGTGTTTTTATAAGTTGGGATAAAATATTTTCTTATTCATTTTACATTTATTGCTAATAATTTTCCTAAAAAACTATTTTCTGTGTATTTGTAATTTGGATTATAATTTTGTTTAATATATGTGTATAAAGTAAAAGCATCCGCCCCTTTCCCGAAACTATTTATAAAGACTTTCGTCTTTCTTCAGTTTAGCATATTTACTCTCAATTTTTTTAAAACTAATTAAACCTATATTTAATATTTCTTTACAATCAAACCACGGAAATAACAAAACATGGAAACTTTAAAAGCTTTCACTGTATCCTTCACTGAAGTATTGTCAATTTGGGATCAATCAAATACACGTAGTCAGTACAATCACCTTTTTATAATTATTGACAGTGAAGGAATACATTGTTAGTTCCAAATAAGGACCACGGCCGCATGCTCCAGATCCCGCTTTGGAAAGGAAGAAGAACGTGGTGATACAAACAAATAAAACAATGACACTAACCCCAAATACTTATAGGAAACATTAAAAGAATTTGTCCCATATAATATACACTCAAAAAATAGAAGAAAAACAATACGTATACCAAAGCACATAAGTACATCAAATCATCAAGACACTACTGACAAAGTTCTAACACAGATCCTAACATGATTCCTATCGAGCTTAGGTGAAATTACTTCTCGCCATAACACTGATCCTTCTCGAAAACCCTAATTGTATTAATATCAACAGTAAGAACAACCCTGTGCAAAGACCCTAATCGTCCTAACAACCTCTCATTACATTACATAACATTTTTTTTACATTCTTTTTGCACCACAATAGGCCAGGAGGCCTAATTACAGTGGTGAATTACATCACAGAGCACCCAAGCTTGAGAAAAATCACATTTAAATTTTTGTGTTCTCCATGCGTGAGTCAAGCGTCTTGACCACTACACCACGGAGGCCACCAACAGACCTTGGAGCAGACGAAACAGGTTCTAGAGCATGGTCAGCGCGTGGTTCTCTCGAGTTAGTCTACTATTTAGATTTGTAGTTCGCCACTTCCCTTCTATGGGACAAGAACAACACAGACGGACAAAATTTCAGTTCAGACAGCCGATGCTACTACCCAAGTATGTATTTATTTATCTAAAACAGATTGAATTATCATGGTAGGTATTTACCCAGTTGATCCCACTTTTCCACTCATTCGCTTACGAAATGGAGAAACACTTTAACGTTTGTTGGATTAGCCAATAAGCTTGGATTCCACATCGGCCTCATCACCTCCGTCAAGCCGTTCAGCATGTTTTCCCTCTAAGTATCTAAAATTGTGCAATGCCATGGGATATTTTCAGCCGTCTGACGGGGCTTGCAGCAAGAACATCCAGGGTCTCTCACTAGTGCGAGGTCATGTAGTTTGGTTCTTAACTCCAGACAACACAGTAATCCAGGTTAATTCTCCTTAAGCTTTATCTTCTTCTTATGTCCGAAAAAAAATTATGCGTCCAGCGCCCCCGCCCCATGCATCCCGCCTAACTTGCCTTTGGTCAGTATTTTTTTATTTTATTACTTTTATGAATGGTTTTAATCTACTTTATTTAATTTTTTTAATGTGTTTTACTTATGACATTTATTTTATTTTATTTTTATTTATTTCTTTTTTATGTGTTTTATTTGATTTATTTTATTTATTTATTTATTCATATAAAGATACATATTTCAAAAAAAAATCTTATCCCTAACTCTACGAGGCCAAGAGCCCTGTGTTGAGTTGTGATACAACAAAATAGATAGAAATAGAAAGAAAAATGCAACAATTTTATGTATTGAACTGGTGAATACAACACAGTACGTAAAGTGACTACTTAAACCAGCTAGTGTCATGTCATAAGCCCTGTAAATGGCTAGACATTCAATATACTAACAATGTTGTAATATACTAATCTTAATGACTCCCTGGGGGATGAAATCCAGTCATTTTACAAATATTTCGTCATGATCATAGAACACATGTGATTTTACATGTCTCGATAAGTACAAATTTATGTCGTTTGACACTTAGGTTAGTAACGTAGGCATATCTAAATTCCAAATCTGGAGAATAAAGGCATTAAAAAAATTTTTAAAAAAATAATTTTAAAGATGCATTTTTGGCACATCCGTATTTGTTTTATGATAACGACGGTTTAGGCAAACTCAAAATATTGTACAAAAATAAATATATTATCTTATTAATGATAAATAATTCAACTATTATTTATTCTTCCACTAAACCAAGTAGAAAATTAAGTAGGTTCAAACCACATTTTTTTCGTGTCTAATAAAATTCACCATAGCACCAATCCGTTTTTCAATTAAAAAGAAGTACCCCCCTCAAAGCTAAACAAATCGATTTGTTGATGAATGGACAAAACAATGACAGAACACATCAATATTACAGCCTTCCATTTCAATGGGCAGGTTTTTTCTTAGCGAGGGGTGAAATATTCCTTTTAGAACTTCTTCAAAATATTTGTTTGGGTACCATCTATTTTTTTATGGTCGGAGAATATTTCGTGCTTCACATTATTTGTTTGAAGTGAATGGCTTAACCACTGTCTACAGAGTAAAATATAATATTTGTTGTACATTTATTTCGATCCTTGATTATTAAATTCAATCAAGGAAAATGCGTTGAATTAAAAACATTGTTCTTGTTTAATATATTTATTCACAAAGTCATGAAAATATTTATTTCGATAACTAGTTATTTCCTTACTAATACATAGGTATATACAATAATATATTTTTTTAAATGTTTGTTTTTAATTCAGACTCTTTCTGGTGACACTCTAACTACCTATATGGATGTTTGATCTCAACAAAAACCATCACGATGTATCGCCATCCCCAAAACGATACGATAGACTCAGCATCCCTTATTATAAAATTATTATTTAAAAATGCATAATTGAGCAGATGTTGAGTTTCTGTTCCTATTTCTGAGAGAACAATAAAAAACTTATTTATTTTAACAACTAATTTTAAATATATGTTTTTCTTTATTAAAAGCATCTCAATCATATTATTCTTTTATCTTCTCTCTGCCCCTAATATCCCAATTGAGGACCATTTTCACAAAGTGAAATTTCTACAAAAAAAAACCAAATGCATTTTTTTATTGAAATGGGTTTTTCCATGTGAGCTTTATCGATTGGTGAAATAAAACTTTAACGAAACGATATATATACGAAATTGTAGTGGTTCAAATATCGTGAATTTTTACCAAACGAAATAACTACACTACATAGAGTTTTCACAAAGCGAAATATCTACATATTTTATTGGGGTGTTAAGTTTTTTAAAATCAAAGAAAAATTACAAATAAAACATGATTTCGGCCAAGAAAAAAAAAGTATAATAATAATAATAAAATAATATTATTTTAAATATACATATTTTGTTATCACTTTATTTGTGCCATTATGTATGTAAAAATATATAGGAGGTAAATACCTAAATGTGTATATTTATATAGGTACTTAAATATGGCAGTAGACATATAATTTTACAAAAAATCAGTTTAAAATGATTTCACGCAAAAGTAAACTTATTTAATTACCAACACAAAATTATTTTTCATACATTCTTATCACAAAAATATGTAGATATTTATTTATTTTGAAAATTCGTGAATTTAGAACATTTTTATAAATAATTTTACTTATTCTACATTGTTCATTTTTTGTACATGTGTAAGGATTTTATATATCTATAAAATGTAATTTTTATTTCATATAAAATCGTAATGGTTTTATTTTTAACCTGAAAAAAACTTCTCCTGAAAAATTTACTCTGTGTAGATATTTCGCTTTGTTAAAACGGTCCTCAATTAGTCATATAGGGTCAGGTATCAAGCGCCAGTATCAATTTATTTAAGTTAAATAAAAATAAAAAAAATATTTTTTTACTGCGGCATGTCTCCGAACAAACTTACAATGTAAGTTAGCCTTCAACAATGAGTAATGAGGTAGCAAAGCGTCTCCATACTTCAGAAACCAGCAACCGGCGACCCGCGAGCCTAATAGCTTCAAAAACTTGGTCTTTATAAATAACGATCTGAACTCGGCAATGCTTTGCTATTGCTAGATTTGATTTTATACTCGTCAATATATCAAATGAACAGAATCCAAAATTTGAAATCAATTAATGTATTTACTTAAAATTAGATATGTACATTCACAGGAATATTTTTGTGTTTCAGATAACACAAATTGAGATGATTTGCGGTAAGAGGGAATTTTGATAAATAGGTGTTTGAACACTGTTTTCTTTTCACTATTTGGCAGATGCCTTCCCAATACTGAGCAAAAAAGACAACTGTATGGTGGACCTTTTATGACTAATTAAAATAGACAAAATCAAAGTTTTTTGTACCTAAAAACTGAACCAATTTTGATATTTTTTTTAGACAAAGTATCACAGTATAATTTTTCTTTTTGTTCCCTTTTGCGTTTTTCTAAAATAATTATCGTATGTGTATACCGTGCGCCCGAAGAAATCAAATAAAACTGGACACTTTTATAAGATTTTTGAATAGTTCTAGTTCCCATAACAAACGATTTATCAACAAACAAAAAACAATAGGGACACGCCAATGGTAAATATCCATAGTGTGTAAAAAAAATCACTGCTCCAATGTCATAATTTGGGGGGAAAATTCGGGAATACGTTTGTATGAAGAAAAGTCAGACCGCGTTTCTTTTTAAGGTAAAATGTTTTAAAATCATATTGTTTTTACGTTTTGCTTACCGTGTGGTGGTTTGCATAATTTTAGTTAAGATGCTTCAAGTCCCGGGTGTGATAATTGACTGTTTCTGTATTCAATAGTTAATAGTCTCTAGACTGGAATTGAAAGCATAAGCGAGAGATCTCGGCTTCATAATAATAAATTATCAAAATATGCTACCCTCAGTCAACTCATTTAGCGCCCGATGCACCATCAGGTAAAGACAAAATAATTAGGTTTTTTTCACTCGATGGCACCTAAAGTGGTGTACTGGCTGAGACGCTTGTATTCACGCACCGGTATTCCTGGTTAGATACTTAATGAGATAACAATATTAAAATGTGAATTTTCTCTAGCGTGATTGTTCTGCTCTGAGCTTTTGTGACCCAAACAAAACAATGCGAATTTCATAATTCTTGGACGGCACCTGAAGCCGCCAATCATTCAGTGGCCTAGGCATTATGACTGATATTTTAAAGTTTATTATTATTACTGGTACGAACAATTTTATGCACATCACCTCAAGGTACCATCGTCACCCTAACTTGTAAAACTCGCAAGTTGACAAATGGTAAAATATTATAATTTTACGTTTCCTTTTAAGAAATCAAATAGTAAATATATGTCTATAAAAAAATTGTATATTCGTGCAGTGCTGCACTATATAAAAACAATTGCATATAAAAAAGAATTTACAATGCGCTACTCAAGTAAAGACTCTCCCCTGAACAAAAGTAAGTTTAGAACCTACGAGTTTTACAAGTTAGGCCGACGAAATTATACTATACATATATTCAACATAATACCCGCAGACCAAAATACCCTACCTCTGACTGATGTAAACAAAACGTGGTGTATGTTTAGGTGTGCAAACATTCTTATTCAGTTATTAGTCATTAAACTTAACACTTACGTTTTTACAGCCGTTGCCACAATGAACAGTGATGGGTATGTGTATCTTGTGATGTTGTGCCGTATGCAGAAATACCACTGTTAAATAAATGTTAGGATTCTAATTTCACGATTTACCCGCTTGATGGCTGAAATACACACTTAACCCCTTTCTTGGTAATGTATCCCATAGAAAACATGTGGCCTAATTTTTTCATAAACTATATTTTAATTAGGCTAGTCAAATAAAAAATAAATGTAAGAATTTTTGTTTCCTTGTGCATGTTGTGTTAACATATAATTGATGAAGAACATCTAAACATAACAAATTGTAAATATTATACCAATGTCAAAGGTAATGTTTACTGTTTGTCTACCAAAATTAATAAAATGAAATGATAAACTGAAATATTTTGATACATCTTCATTACTTTAAAAGGTGAAAAAAAAATAAAGTCTATGAAAAATACGTGATTTCTAAACAACACTTTTCATTTAGTTTTTTGGCTCTTCCTGGAAATTCTACTTTTTTTATTTAATACCCTATTCGATCAGATGGGCTGCATCGTCTTTTGATTGATCATCTTCGTGAGTTTTCATGAAATTATTAATCAAAATTATTTTTCAGTATTTTTTATCAGACTAAATAAACATATATATATATTTATTTAACTCCTTAAAAGGGCAATCTGGTAGGGAGCTACCGCAGAATTTTTTTTTCTCGTATCTGTCAAGTCAAATTAATTTCTTCTTAAAACAAATTTCAACCCCCGTCTGCCTGTTAGCGGCTCTTGTCTCGGCTAAACAGAGGCGGATCTCGGGAGGCAGGGGGTGTCCTGCCCCCCACCCCTTTCCTAGTTCGTCTCTTCCATTTGTCAACATCACCCCGCGAAGGGCGACTGACATACGTGTCATCGTTTTAGAAAAAAAGCCCCCTGCGCCTCTCGAGACGCCGACACTGTGCACTGTTTAAGTTGATTATAAATTTGAATACGGAAATGATTGGAGTTTGATTGCGGTCATAGATAGAAATACAGTTTGTTTTGTATCGAAGTTGATACACGCGTATGGTATTATTATTTATTTTTCGAATTAAATACTGAAATTATACAAAACAGATTGTTCGGAAACGTTCGGTGGTTTTTTTAATCGCGTCTTTTGTAACTCTGTAAAGCTTGTGCAGTGTGTGCTCAGTAAGAAACTTCAAAAACGGTTTTAGATTTAAGAATAAAATTAAGGATGAAAATTCATGACACAAATTGTAACAAGCTCACCAGCTGTAAATGCTACCAACTGGAATGTGTACAAGACATCAAATATTTAGGAATTTTTACTGACGCATACCTTAACTGGAGAAAACATATTAACCATACAGCAGGTAGAGTTAGGAAACTTATCAATATATTTATAACACTGCGTAATATAGTGTCCATTATAGATACTAAAAGTATTTAATATGGTTTGTGCAACTCTGTTTTGGCCTACGGTTGTATTTGTTGGGGAGGAGCTGCCAAGACTATTCTTGATCCCTTGGTTAAGGTACATAAATCAATATTAAGGCATATATTGCGAAAACCGTACAATCATCCGAGTGAAGGACTTTTCAAATCCTTAGACGTCCTTGGCTTACGGCAAATCTACAAAAGGAAAGTCATACTCGACATTCACAAAAATAGAAGCTCTCAGGTGATTGTGAGTCATGCGCTCAACTAGGAGTAAAGTAAGAAACGATTTGGTGATTCCAATAGCACGTACAGCGGTATTACAAAAATCATTTCTGTATAACGGACTTAAACTGTATAACCTGATACCCTGTGTATGGAAATCCGATAAACAATCAGTATTGAAAAAAAAAATTACGATTTGGTTGACAGACATTGGAAGTAAGGAATTTGAGAATTTGTTGATGATAGTCATCTAAATATTATGTAATCCCATTGAATCATTTGTAAATTAATTTTATTTTTTGTATGTGCATATGTATACACATACGAAAAATGCATATATATACACATACGAAAAATGCATATATATATATATATGTATATATACGTAAGTGTTATTTTATTTTTATAATAACGTAAACTGTACTTTTTTTTCTTCTCTTTTGGGCTTTAACTGTTTATCTATTTCTTCAATATTATTAAAGGAAACATATTCGATAACCATATTTGCCACAACAAATCGGTTTCTTAGAACATGTATTTTCCCATGTAGGAACCGATTGCAACATTAGGCATACTAATATTTCTGGCTTGCCGACCCTTCATATACTGAGCCTACTCCTAGTACAAGCAGAATTTGCCAGTGTTTTTTGTGCCATTATGTAAAATATGAAATGTATGTATCAATTAATAAATAATAAAAGCAAAAAAAGCAAAAAAAAAGCAAAAAAAAAGCGTTAAAAAACATGAAAACGATTATTTTAAGGTTCTTTATAGGCAAAGAATTCAAGTAGGCTTGTATTTAATTGTAAAATTGATGAACGACGAAATTCACTAATTGAATGCTTTAAATGTTTTTTTTATTTTTTATTAAGGCAGTTTGTATCGGTGATGATGGTTTTTATTAAAAACACGATTATTAATAATATTATAACAATAATACAGAGGACATGGACGGTTGAAGTTCAAGATCCTATTTAAGAAATATGTTATCTATAAAAACATTTAAAACGCCACCAGGCGGCCGCTGGGCGGACGGAAAACCGCTTGCTCGACTACTGCTCCAGTTCCTGATTCCGGGTTCTAAACCAGGAACCGAGACGGCGCACCGCTAGCAACAGCAGGACCCTAAAATCCGTCGTGAGACGAATACAGGGACCGTTCACCCTGCTACGACCTTCCCTTCGGCGACTTTCACCCTGCAAGAGGGTTGATCGTGTCTTGTGGAACGTTGTCAGAGAAAGGTCGTGGTCAGGGGTCGTCGCGCAGATGAGGCCATCCATTTTAAAGTCCGATCCCCCGTGCCTTGCTTCAGCTCGAAAGTCTGTAGCGCAAAACCTCGTTGCTTAGTCCGTGAGATAACCCCATCTAGAGCCTGGCTTACACAGCGGTCAGCAAACAGGAGGAACCTTCAGTCAGGCTCTAGACGTGGTTAAATACGATTTCAGGGCGGAGCACTTAACGATCCTCGGAGCCTAGAAAAGAGTGGAGTCAAAGAAGGTCTTAAATATTTGATTATTTAATAAAACATAGTGAAAAAGGTCTGCGATCTATTCTAGTGTTTTAGAACATCTCTTGAACCTCCTAGGAATAACACAAATGATCAACCTTTAAATATTTTATCTACGCCAAATTCAACTAACGAATACGTTTCAATTCGTAATACCACTTATGAGGTAGAAAGTAGAAGGAAAGAAGGAAGATGACTCAATCCCCTACATATTTATGTGTAGACGGAGGTAGGTATAATCATGCTACGTGCGATGGAGTCGGGCAATGCCAGCTGTAAATCTAGAACTTTGAGGAATTTGCAGCATTACCTCATCGATAATCCGATGTTAGCCATGCCATCGGATGTAATGATTATTGAACTCAACTTCCAAAAGCATTTTATGGTCATAATACCTGATGGGGAACAATGACTGCCCAACAGCACCCTACCCTACAGGAAAGGAGACATTGTGTGGTACACCGATGGCTCCAAGAAAGATAGACAAGCCGGTGCTAGGATATACGGAGTTAGACCCGCAAAAAGGTTCTCCATTTGCCTAGGACTCTATCCCACTGTCTTTCAGACGGAACTCTATGCCATCTATATCTGCGCACATAAAAATTTGCGCAGGCAATACAAAAACAAAAGAATTTATATTATTTCAGACAGTCAGGCTACTCTAAAAACACTGAACTTTGTCAATATCTATTTGAAATTAACCTTGCAGTGCCTACGGGCGCTTAATTGAGGTGAATATAACAGTGTGACATTAATTTAGGTACTTGGACACTCAAACATCGACGGTAACGAGGCAGCTGATGAATTGGCAAAGCTGGGAGACAGCCCCAATAGGCCCTGAATCCTATTGTTGGTTGCCTAAATGTGCTCCTCGTAATTTGCTTAGGTCATGGGCCAGGAAGCAGTATTAAGCTCTGGAAAAAGTACCTGGTCAGTACCATGCGAAGGAACTGCTAAAAGGGTACTTGCAAAGTTTTGTTTTTGACCTAATAAAGCCAAAATCAAGTGAAAGTTATTACTAATGCCCTTACAGGGCACTGCAGATTGAACAAACACCTTGATAGAATGAACCTTTCCGAAAAATCTAGATGTAGGTTCTGCAGTGCAGATGAGGAAACACCTATGCACATTCTGTGTAAATTTAATGGTTTACATCATAAAAGGAGCCTCATCCTCGGGTGACCACTAGTTAAACCAGATGATTTTAAGGTCTCACCTTCTTCTAAATAAGACCGATGATTTATGGATCTGGGCTTGGAGGGGGAGATTTAGCAAACTGTAAACTCTCGGTTTCCACACAGTAGGCAGGCTCTTAATAATCCTGGGCTTGGAGAGCGAAAACTATACAAAGGGACCCGTCACGTCAGAAGCTTGCATAGCACTCACCCCCACCACTAAGAATAAGAATAATAATACATATTATTGGATGGCAGGCCCTACTTTTTTTACAAATTTTTTTTAGTCTCAATTTATAATCATTAAATTTCTACATCTGTATGTATTCTAAATAAAATAAAAGCTATTAAAACTCAAAAAGTAAACATTTATTGTCGAAAGTTGCACATGTATCATCATTTAGTTGGCACCGTGCCGCAGTCGGTCGTGGCGCAAATAAAAAAGTGTACATTTTAAAAAGTTTATTGGTTTTTGTTTCACTAATTTACATAAAAGTAAAAAAATCAAAAAATCAACAAAAAAAAAATATGTTGAAATTTTAATATAGTTTATAAAATCCAGTCCCCAGTCAACTTGATAGTGGAACAAACTTTTCTTTAGTAAAGGGCTGGCTCGGAACATAGGATTAACATGGATTTTCAGAGAATA
Organism: Micrasema longulum; assembly: GCF_059751315.1. Taxonomy (NCBI): domain Eukaryota; kingdom Metazoa; phylum Arthropoda; class Insecta; order Trichoptera; family Brachycentridae; genus Micrasema; species Micrasema longulum. The sequence goes on from NW_028279332.1 coordinate 80,686, forward strand.
AAAATTACAAATGGCGAAATTAAATAGATTTAACGATTTCAGGTTGGTACCTAAAAGGTGGATTTTGATACTGGTCACCCAAAGTAAAGAAATATCTGAGATAGCTGCATTTAATACCTTGTTATATTTAATACTTTTAATTCGAAAATATACGGAAAATAGGATATTTTCACGTTTTTCTTTATTTTGCAAAAAAATAGAGAAAAACAATGGTAACTGTACAGTTTTTATTTTTTTATGGCCGCGCGTTAATTTTTCAGAGCGGTTTAAAAACGCATACTTTGAATTGGCGCCAAAACGATCATTCGGATGCCGTATGGGCTTGTGACGTCACGCGTTACGAATTTGACTGACCGTTCAAACAAATTCATATGAATTTGTATAGCCTACGTGTTGTTTTTGTTGTAATCGGTTGTTTTACACTGTTTTAACAAATTAACGCGCATAAAATGTTTTTTGTTATAAGATACAAGTACTGTTTAGTTCCGATGTGCACAAACACTACGGTGAAGACGCCAAATAGAGCTTTTTTGGTAATTCCTAGTACCTAATAAAAAAAAATTGAACGCATTTGAACTTATGAAACGAGATATTAAAAAAACGAACCACTATACTTTTTACCGTAGGTCTTGTTCAGTACAAAATACAAAATTTAATGATGTAGACTGTAGACTATAAAAATTGACTAACAATGGGTACTGCGAAATTAGCACTTATAAAACTTGACAGGTACTACAATACTTAAATAGATTATTCTTTGAACGTTATTGTTTATATTTGTATTATATTTCTGTACTTATGTTACTAAGTTTAATTTGTAGAACTGTTGGTTTTCTAAATTAATAAAAAATTAAATTACTCAAAAATTGCTGTATGAAAACCTACCTTATTTATTTGAGAAATTTATTGCATTTACAAAGTGGCAACTGACCTTGGGATGCTGGACAGTCTTCACACTTGCAGGAATCTATTATTTCCTAGACTTCATCGCAAATCAACGTCACCTAGTACGCTTTGGTTCTAACTTTATGTTCTAGGGTGACTCGACCTTTTACCATTCAAATATCACCCGTCCGTTTTACTTGAACGTAACCTATGGCATTGTTTTCGTAATTTTCCTTAGCTGATATATTAATAAGTAAACCACATTTAATAAAAAAAGGCATTAACACGCACTCGAGCAACAGAGATGTTTACAAGCAATGGTATTTTATGGATTATGTTGTGTCAAAGTCACGTTACTTCCCTTTTGCATTAAATGTACGCGAAACAATACATTCATAGTACATGCAAATATTACATCTATTTAAATGAATACATTCTGGAAGCCAACATTATATATTTCCTTACCTTGCGGACTTTACATTTCTATACTCAGAACTTTAAAAGTTTGTATTGGATGAGAAAAAAATACCCATCATGAATCTATCTATTTTGGGCAAGTTGTCAGATTTTCCTTGTAAAAAGCTAATGTCAGTCATAATGCTATAGATGTTTATAAATGAAAATAAAAAAAAGCAAAGGAAAAGACGAAATTTAACTATAAAAAACAAATAAAAAGCCACAAGCCGCCCGCGTCGGAGTATCTCAGTATAGGATTTGAGTGAACGTAGGATCTATAAGTCACACGTGACGTCATCAACCCTTTTGGCCAGTAACGGGCCGTTTTATTTCTATCAAACTTTAAATAGGAAATTATAAATAAAAACATTCTTTTCAGATTTTTATAGTAAAATGCTCGCAATCGTAAAAATATTATTTAAATACTGAATACATTTAAAATCATATCCCCAGTTTATGAAAATACCCTTTTGAACGTTTGACAGGTGTGCATTTTACTATGCTAAAATTGCTCAATTGCAGAATTCGTAAAAACATGGCGATTCGTGAAGACCACAGCGAGATCAGTCCCTTGCTGTTCCGTCTGACGCGGGCCGGAAATTTCGCGCTTTCGATCGGGCCCGGCGATTTTTCCAAGTACTACAACAGACGCCCCGAAGGACCGATTCCACTGCAGAAACCACTGGCCTTAATGCATTTGTGTTCTTTACTTGATTTTATACAAAACAAACCATTATAAATTATGAAAATAAAATTTGATACAAAATATGTAAAAAGACCGCCCCGGCGCGTTTAATTCGCGCGGGAAGATTAAAAAAATGTGACTTAGTTGTCCAAATGAAAAGCAGTCGGAAAATTCCAAAATTAACTACACGTGTATTAAATTAACCATAGCGAAATAACTTAAATCTAAATTAATCGAATAAAGAGTCATGGGAGCGGAGTGCACCAGGCTATCTAAAATATTTTTAAAAAAATAAATGTAAATAAAACTAAAAATTGAAAAAAGAAAACATTAGTTAGATTCTAATTCGATTATCATGTATAAAATTGTAAGCATCAAACGGTTTCCGATACAGTAATAGTGGGTGAACTTTTAGTTGTGCCTTTTTTGCAAATTAATGCTAGTTTACTGATAGAGCGGGTATGTTTGTATCTGCCCTGATGTAAAATTGAGTTTTTTGAGTTGTGCCACTGTTATTCTCGAGGTGCATAGGTAATTTCTAGCAATCACGTAGTGTGTAAAAGTTTTGATTTGTTTATATGCAGTCAAGTAAACACATCTGCGAGCGTCCTCGTCTCCCGTAGCGGGTTCCCTCCGCCCGCGCCCGACTACAGGCGGACTAAATTTGTATGCAACTCACGGGTCCAGGGCGGGGGCGGTCTGTGGGGCGGAGGGCGAGGGCGCGATCAATACTGCCCACTGTTCTATGGATTTCCAAAGATGCACGATCAAATCATTTTTTAAACACTGAAAAACTAGGCAAAAATGCATGATTTGGAAATCTTCTTAAAATCGACTTTTTTAACAAATACGTACAAAATATTTAGTGCGTGGTATTATTATGAACTAATGGAAATTTTAAAACATTCAATCAGGTACACAATTTAAAAATATTTTTTTAAATAAGGCGGGAAATTCTAAATAGCATTATGTTATGATCAATATGATACAAAAATATTCCAATTTAAAACATACCCTGGAGAGAATCAGGACTTTTTGTAGTACGTCATTCTAAACGAGGTAAAAATATGTTTTTTTTTTGTCCTGGCTTTAATATTATTTTATTGTATTTTATTTAAATTGTACCTGTAAATATTATCAACAAACGAAACAATGTATTAACGGTTGTTAAATGAACTGAATAAGTCCGTAAATAAATAAATATCCTTCCGTGGATGGGCTAATATTTTTAAGATCAATACTTTTTTTATCAGCCTCGTGGCGTAGTGGTCAGCGCGTTTATCTACCATGCAAGAGGTCTCGGGTTCGATTCGTGACAAGGTTGACACAAAATATTTATTGAAAAAATTTTTTTAACCCAAAATAATTCATAGTTCCTGGACTGGCACCTGAAGCGTAATACTGATCATCTTACCTTCAATGTAACAAAAACGATTAAGATATGCTGCGATCGGTGTTTTAATGCAGTGCCCTATGCATCATAAGGTGTGGATTGGGAATAATAAATAATGAAAAATGGAATTGTAGATTTACGTAGTTTTTCCTTTAAAATAAGTAGTTATTATATCAAATAAAAATTAAGTTATGGTAATGCTGAGAGCGAACTTTGAACGACTAAATCTGCAACACTACTACGTGCCAAAATATTCCGTTGTTTTTTTACTTTGAAAGCTAAAAAAATGGATAAAAAAGCCAAGAATCTATCTCTTAATCTACCATATAAAACTTATTTTATTTTAATTTCCTTGGAATATATTTTTTAAGAACTGTAAAGTGTTGAAAAAATAATTTGTTCATATGTCAAATACTTCGCTAATATTCTTCATTTATACACACCTATTTTGGTTGATTATTATGCAATTTCAACCATTATTGAAAAACAATCAACAAGATCTTCAACATATTAAAATACACAAATTTAAAAGAAAAAAACATTCTGGAAATATACCATACTACACTGGATATTTTTCTCTCGGTGCTGTGTGGAAATTAACAAATTAGCTCCGCTCATTAAAGGAAAGAGAAGGGGTGAGTAAAGCAAGGGTTGGACAAGAGCCGGAGGCTGTGTACTGTGAACTGTGTGCAGTGCCTATACAGAGTACATACCTACGGGGACCACCACACCAGAGCGGGAATCGACTTATTCCCTATAAAGGGGTACCATCACTATCAGAAGGCAGCCAATTTGCAATCGCCTGAGGTCAAAACGACCCTACAGTGAGTGATTCAACGATCGTGCCAATAGTTAACGCTTATCTTAACAATTATTGATGCATTAAACGCTTAATATAATAAGAATTTCGAGTAAAATGCTGAATTGAATTGAAATAACTGTTTTTCAAACCCTAAACTGAGAGAGAAATATTTTTTCATTGTGTTCGAACGTTCATAAATTGTTACCAAGTAAAATTACTTCGCGTATTTGCATTTTTTGAGTAAAATTGTGTACAATGATTATACATATTGTGGCAATTTTTTAAATTTATATTTACGTAGGGTCGTAGTCAGCGAGTGTTGAGGAATTTTTATTACCTATTGGTTAACCTCCATTGTGAAATGGCTGCAGAAGAAGAAAGAGATCGAAATAACGATGAAAAAAAATTTAAATAAAAAATACTTACATATAAAACAAACATCACATTTTACACACATCACTCCATAAACCACACTCCTTAATCACAACAATGGAGATATCAACACAAATAGAGTCACGTGTTATACATATTCTTGTCATATTTTGTTTTCCGTTGTGTTGTGTGCGTAATTGGTGCTGTGTTATATTTGTGTTTTTTTGCAATAATATCACTGTATTATACCAACGTAGCACTGTGTGCACAACAATAAACATAAATAAATAAATAACGCATGCTATAATCTTAAGCACAAACAATCTTCGAATAATATTGGTAGTAACATTTGTTTAAAACGTCTGCAAAAAAAATGGTTGGAACCATCCACCAAAAAAATATATTTTTAAAATTCATTTTAATAAAATACGTTAAAATTTTGCAACTTTTGTTGGTACACAGACTTGTTAAATCAATTTAAATACATCTCCTCCACATTTATTGGATTTACATTTGAGCATAAAAAAACAGTAGTTTTGAAAAAATGGTTTGTTTTTATGTTAATATAAATTTATTATTTTATGAACTAACCCATTTTTTAAAACATATCTTAAAAATTCACCACACCAATCATTTCATGTGTACTTGTGATTTGTTTATGATAACCAGTCGAAATTCTATTACGTCAATTTATGGCAAGGAACATTATAAAAAGATAAACATTACTTTTTAAATATTTAAACAGTTATTAGAGTTAAATTATTTTTTTAAAGCTTTAATTTTATGTCAGCATGAACTATAATTATTCAAACATATTTGCACTATTTTTGTCAGTTGAAAACTTATGGTAGAAGGTAAACGAGAATCTTAACACGAGCTGAATTTCGACATCAGTTAGTAATATAAACGTTTGATGACGTAGTCTTGATAACAGTTGCTATTTGTTAGCTACCTGCATAACTCCACATATTTACTACACGCCCCGCCACCGCACCAGTTTAAATTTTCTCTAAATACAACCATTCAACCTCTAAGTATTATTTTATTACATATTGCCCACTGCACAATTACAAAAAAATAATTACCAACTTTTTCATAGCTGAATTCATTTCTCTAAATCACAAATATTTATTATATTATGTATGTATTAAGGAAATTATTTAATTTATTACAACGGTAGTTATATTACATTAAATAGTGACGTATCCCAAACCCAATGAGACCAAAAACACTGTGTTGAGTAGGGATACAACACAAAAATTATAACATAAAACCATTTTTATCAGCATCTGAACAGCAAATTATGATTAAAAATAAATAAAACTATCAAATGTCTCGCAGCAGTCTCCTGCAATGGTCTCTTCCCCTTGACAAACCCCAATTTTGAATATTTTCCCTGAAAATGGCTTTATTTAAAAAGGTTTACTTATATATTTAGATGTAAACTGGGTCTCAAACTGATAATAAATTGACAAAATTATGATTCATTCATATTATGTTATTACTTTAATATGGTATGTAAATGACTAAAATTCCATAGATCAATACATAAATATGTTTATTCTGTCAAATAAATTTCATTTCAGTGAAATACAGTCTATCAATAATATCATCATAATCATTCCTTTTCTGCACCTACTGGTGCATAAGGCACTGTATTGGTACACCAATCGCAGCTTACCTTGATCAATTTTTGTTACTGAAAGATAAAATTATCAGTCTAACGCTTCAGGTACCAGTCCAGGGATTATGAAATATTCTGGTGTGAAAACATCCTTTTAAATGAATATTTCATATCAAACATGTCAATAATTGAACCCGAGACTCTTGCTTGGTAGGTAAACGCGCTGACTTTTACACCACGAGGCCAGCTATCAAACTAAAAACGAAGCTGTTTAATAAGCAGAAAAATATGGAAACGCACTAAGGGATACCAGGGAGGCAATTACAAACGCTATCTTTATTGGTATATACCGAAACCGGGTACTTAACTTCTCTACTATCTCTTTCCATATTATTATTTCCATTTATCATCTCTGATGTCATATGATCGAATTCAACCAATAAGTAACGCTGAAACCTTACTCCACATTCTTTCCTAAATTTGAAACTAGAGTAGTTATTTTTCGTATTTCCAATAGGCTTCTGTGATGAAACAAAGTTGTAACGTCAATAAAAAAGTTGTAAAAATAAATCCCAACTAAAGCGAAAAATTCATTAATTTTATAAAAGGGAAAAAAAATGACACGTACTAAACAGACGGCTCGCAAGTCCGCTGGAGGGAAGGCGCCCAGGAAGCACCTGACCGGAGGCGTGAAGTAGCGCCATCGCTACAGGCCCGGCACCGGGGCTCTCTGTGAGATCCGTCGCTACCAGAAGAGTACCGAGCTCTTCATCCGCAATCTGCCCTTCCAGCGCCCGATGCGCGAAATCACCCAGGACTTTAAGACCGACCTCAGCTTCCAGAGTTCCGCCGTTATGGTCCTTCAGGAGGCCAACGAGGCCTACCTAGACGGCTTGTTTGAGGACACGAACCTGTGCGCCATCCACGCTAAGCGCTTCACCATCATGCCCAAGGACATCCAGCTGGCCAGATGTATCCGTGGCCAGTGCGTTAAAACATCATCGCCGCCTCCAACCCAACAGTAAAAGATGACGATTTTATAATGCTTACGAGTATGTAAATAATTGTTGTATTATCATTGTCTTCGAACTTGGCTGCAGCACGATGCGTCTCTAAAGTCCGATGATGACGTTTCCTAAGAAGGTATGCTTAACTTTATTCCTACATTTCTTTACCGAGGTATTACAAATCAGAAACCATATTATTCATCAATAATAAATAGTTCTACTCGGGAAGTGACGATTCTACAAATTATAATTTCAAATACCTTCCTTCGCTGGTGCAAAAAAAATAGCGACAAGTCTGTAATTTTCTACGGGTGACTTAGATCCACTCTTATGTAAGACCTCCGTATTAATAGAAAGAACATATAAAAAACTATGTGGTTTTTTTTATCAGTTCCACACAAAGTTTTAGGAAGAATGTAGGAATGAAATCTGGACCGAGAGAATTAGTAATACTTATTTTTTTATGGTGTCGGCGAAACCTTTCTCACTGACATTTTAAAGATCAATAAACTGTGCACCAGTATGTGAACATTGCTTACCAATATTGAGATCCAGAAGTGAAAGTTCATTGCTATAGACTGTTTTGAAATGACCTGCAAACGCCTCAGCTATATTTGCACCCCAAACCAATTTTTCACCCCGTGTCATGGAGCCAACATCCCCGCCATCCACCTTTTGCGACCTTATGTAGTCCCAAAAGGTATTCAGATCTTGACAAATATTGAATTCCATGTTGGAAAACTCCTGGAATGCCAATCGAATGCTACATCTTACGACAGATCTGTAACATCCAAACATCTTATAATCACCGCCACAGCCAGAAACTTTCCATTTCCACATTATACTTGCCTTTGATACTGAAAAAAAATGTGTTAACATTATTTTATTTTGTTTCATTGTGCACCATGCTACACAGAAATACGATTAAGAGCAGTAACGATTAAGGCGGCCTCCGTGGTGTAGTGGTCAAGACGCTTGACTCACGCACGGAAGGTTCCGGGTTCGATTCCCGGTGAGAACAAAAAATTCTCAAGCCTGGGTGTTCTGCAATGTAATACACCACTGTTATTGGGCCTCCAGGCCTGTTATGGTGCAAAAAATAAATAAATAAATAAATAAAAATAAATAAATAAATAAAAAATATCCGTATTACTGCTCTTAGGTGCTCGCAGGTACATAAAATATGAAATTGATAGAATGAGTAACCTCTACAATAAACACTACTATAACAGTATGTAATAAAACATAAAAATTACTTTAATAAAATAAATTTACCTGTAGTATATTTTTTTCTACTTTTAAAAATATATTAAAACTTCAGAAATAATGTTCTGTGGTAGTAAAAAAAATATTAATGCACATTAAATTTTGAGATATATTTTTAGTCACTTCCGTCTTTCGTCCATTGAATCGTGATTCGATTTCGTATTAAGTGAGATTAAATTCTAATAGAGTTTTGTCTCAGTGGCTGTAGACAGCGTCGTTCTTTTATTTTGTCATAAATACATTGGTTCTCTGTTATCAAAGTAGCTGGATCTAGCCAAGTTCTCATGGTGCATAATAAATTAATCAAGCAGCTGCTACTGTTTCCGTACCTGTTATCCATGTACAGGTAAACATGGCGGCTCGTGCCGTATACAATAATATTTCAAACAAAAAAAATAAAACGAATGTGTTGAAACACACCGTCCGCGTTATTGACAATGCTTCACCAAAGACAGACGTTCAATCAAAGTCAGATTTACATTCGAGGAATAAGATTTGGTACTGGTTTCACTGGCTACTGGCTACTGATCTACGCCTTACTCTACTGGCTTCAGGGCTCCACAACTATATTTTATTTTAAATTATACTAATGATCATTTATATTAATAATTAAATCATTAGTTCTCCATGAAGCAGACGTTATTTAAATTGTGATAATACGTTTTATTTTCTTGCAGTAAGAACACTTCTTAATAATAAATCCAAACAACGACGCCGATGTTTTGCGATAAATCAATTCGTTTATTGGAACATTTTTATTTCGTATTCTTTTCTAAAGAAAAATCATTTGATTCATGATATAATTTTGACTTGTTAGGTTAAACATGAATTAATCTGTTCTTAACTGAATTGTATTTCATATATTTTAAGTGTTCGTTATTAACTTTTATTATAAATAATTCTTTTCAAATATTAGTGATATTTAAAATTTATTTTGCTTCAAGCAACTCGGTACAAATAGAACTTAAACGTGAAGAATCTATTTATTTTTTGGCAAAAAACCTAAGACATGAAAATGTTCAAGCAGTTCAATCGTTTAACAAAGCATGTATTCTATTTAAGTATTTTCAATAAGGAATTTATAAAAAAGTCTAAAAAAGTATAAGTGGAAATGAAATATTATTGCATACCAATTCCTCCACCAACATCTTGCACAACTGCATAAAGTTAAGTAAAAATTTTAATTAAACAAAAACCTCGATAATGTAAGTTTTATAATGGAGGAAAGTGGTATTTTGATTATTTTCTTGTGTTTGAATAAAAACATGTATATAAAGTGGCCACTTAAACCAGCCAAAGATAGGTCATAAGCGCTGTAAATGTCTAGATTTCTATAAAATGTTCTTCATCTCTTTTGTAACATATTAATGTTTAGATACATTTTATTTCTTAATTCTGTGTTGTCTCAACCTTTCGGTTATCGACCTCTGGCCGGTTGAGGAGGCGGTGCGCGGAGGGGTAAGGCCCAAGGAAGGTGAGCCACGCAGCACACTATTAGAGTGCGCCAAGGTCGGCACGACTAGAGATAGAGACGGAGACGGACGCTGAGACTGGAGACTAGGCCTTCGATCACAATGTGACGGTAAGAAATAGACCGATGTTTGTCGAAATGTTTTCTCAAATTTGTCGATTTTTTATTTGTTATTATTGAAATCACACGGTCTTTAACAAAAGACAAGGTATAGGGGAACAATTTTAAAATAAACTAATTACGGATTTCAAATTTATGTATATTTATAATGGCTACAGAAGGAGAGGGAAAAAACAAAATACGATAATTATTAAAATGTATTTCTTTTTTTAAAAAAAACATATGAAATGAAGAAGACATCGTATAGTGTTTGGTTGCAATTTTTATTAAGAACTTATCGCGTCTATGTTCAGACTGAAACAGCTGTCAAATAAATAAGCGCGCTTCTCAGTTCGCGCTCCCTCTTTCAGCGATTTTGCTTATCAGCATAAGTTCCTTTATTTTACCTGATTATGATTCCTGTAAAGTTAATTATCATTTTATCATTATTCTAGTAAATTAATCAGTAAATCTTTTGTAGAATAACAACAAATCATCAAGAATTTGAAAAAAAAACAAGGGCCTATTTATTTTACAAAAAACCACAGTCCACAACCCTTCATAGTGTCAATTGTGACATATATATTTATAACTCTCTACACTCTTCTCTTCTTTCTTTGTATTCATAGACATGTACGTTTATTTATAGTAAAATGCATTACAAATAACAAGGAAAGTCAAGCTATTTTGTTGGAAAAATATTTAATGGAAAAAAAACGTAGGTATACGTCCATACAATATATTAAGGCACAGGCCGGCCTGGACTTTCGCCTTATTTGCCATTTCGCACATTTAAAAAAAGTATTTTTAACATATTTTTATGGTTAGAGCCAAAATTAATCGCTTCCATGCAGTTCCTCCTTAAATACATATTAACCACGAAACATATTTAGTTTTGCGTAAGGGCGCGTGTCGATGCGTTGTGTGTTTGGCCAATTTATTTGTAAATGTTTGAATATATCACCCTTGTGAACTTATAAACATGAGTAAAAAACGGAGAAAATGCAGTGCTGGTAGAAATAAATAAAAAATGTGCACTAATAAACTAAATAAAGACGATATACTTAACTTTCTGATTATCTCTATTACAATTCTACAATTACAAAGACGGCTCTTCTGATATGTCGATACGTGCTCTCAGGACGATTAGAAAAAATATAATAATAGATTTTTTTTTATAGTGGCAATATTTTTTTCCAAATCTCAAAGATTACATGGCATGCGCATGCTCTCTTATTACCTCGATTTTTTTAGACTTCACCGCTAGAGCTGTACTAACTGAAGAAATTGTATCCGCCATCAACGATATTTTAAAATGGACTTTTTTCTCTTTCGTATTTTAAATAGGTTTTTATGAAAAAAGCAACCACCCAAAAACGACTGCGAATTAATAAAAATTGTAATTAAAGCAAAAATTGATATGTGGAACAATATTTTTGTCACTTTGAATGCGTAGATATGTGTATCGGTTATTGAGTCCTCGCTATATTATATCAATGTACTTGCCTCAAAACTTGAAGATCTTCGTGATCGCTCGGGAGAATGTATCATCAACTATACTGTCATAATGAAGGAATGTCACTTTAGTGCGAAGATATGTGTACTGGTGCGGGTCAGCGGGCTTTCTTTATTTGTAGACTCTGACAAGTTTGACGCATCTATAGACAGTTTGAATATAGTACGAGATTTTTTTTATAATAAGCTCAGGCAGCGTTTTACCTTGCATAACTGACGAAATAGTCTCTGTAGTCAAACTTCTCAAAATAAGAGTGAACGGCAGCTCATATTTTGACCTCTATCAGTCTACTGTAGTTCGTGGTATCAGCATGTATTGAAGGTGTTGTACTTACAGACTTCGCCTTGTAAATAAAATAAAATAAAAAAATTTAAAAAAATTTAAAAATTATACATACTATGTATCTTTTCTTTTAAACATACCTTTTACGAAAAGGGCACTTGAAAATCTTTGTACCTGCCAATAGGTTTTTACATCGAGTATCTACATAAATATGTAAATACCTAACTATAAAAAATATGATCATATCATAGAAAGCTTCGAAATGTACAAAAATAATGCAAGTTTATATTTTATACATTTTATGTGGCTCATATTCAAAAGGACCAATGTCAGATTTTCTGTTTTATTGTCGACATTTTGTCGATCAATTTCGATTTATTACTAAAAAATACTAGAATATGATTGTACTCGTAATTTCATACATATTTGATAATTATTTTTTTATATCCGTTACAAACAGCTCATAATGTCATCATACAATGGCTGCAAAATTGGAGTTTAATGACATTGGCCTTTTTAGATCTAGAGAATTTTTTACGTCAAAAACAGCTTGCCCACCACATACCGCACGCATCTGAGGACTTAGGTCTCCTTAGCGATGCCTACATAAAAAAAAAGCTCGTTGCCGAATGAGAAAAGCCACTCAAAGGAGCTCTCTGAATCTGATAGCCTTGGCATCTTTATGCAGAAATTAGATAATCCAAATGTACATAATTATGTTAGTACTTCATCGGATTGAGGAAAAGACAGAAGAAAATTTTTCACTGATAATTAAATTGATTAGACACGATTAATTTTCCGAAATCATTACAAAATCTTTTTAAAAGCCTTGAAATCCTTTCTGGAGGCCACCAGAACTACATAAATGACAGGACCTATAAAAAAGGCCACGAAAAATGGAGAGAAACTCTTTTCGGTATTTATAAAGAGGAAAAAGAAACACGTTTACAAGATTTGTTCAAAATATTGAATGGAAACATAATTTTTTTTTGTTTAAATATTGTCAAGTCCATATGAATTTTCAATCTATATATTTTCCAAAAAAGAATCAATTTTATCTCAAGATTAGCTAAGCGTAAAACTTGGTTCATACTATTCATTACACCAGAAGTCAAAATCTGCTATTTATTCAATCTTCTAAGAGCAATTAACATTTTACAACAGAGATGAAGAACATTTAAGAAAAGGTAATACAGAAGTCTAGGCATCTGCAGGGCTTATGACGTGTCAATGACTGGTTTAAGTGGCCACTTTACACACTGTGTAACATTCACCATTCTGCTTATATTTGAACATCTATATTCCTTCAATTCTTTCATCTGTTGGTGTTTGTGAAGTTTTTTGAAAGAGCTGAAACCTTTAACTTCACAAACATCAACAGATGAAAGAATTGAAGGAATATAGATGTTCAAATATAGGCAGAATGATGCATGTTATACAGTGTGTAAAGTGGCCACTTAAACCAGCCATTGACAGGTCATAAGCCCTGTAGATGCCTAGACTTCTATATTACCTTCTCTTAAATGTTCTTCATCTCTGTTGTAAAATGTTAATATAAACAGTTCCCCAGGGAGTTGAATCCAGTCCTTGTCAACAAAAATTTGGACAAACTCAAAATATTGTTCTAAGAGCAACTTTTGTTTTTATGCCCCAATGTCCAGAATGTGTAGATTAGTCAATTCATCACACAACTTGGAATTCTTTGGGATAGATCTTCCGGCTTTTTGTAGATCTCTTCGCGACTAAACAGTGTGGGTTGAAGTTGGATTGGCATAGTTTAGCTCAAAGTCCTATGTCTTTCGTTTTTATTAATATATTGTATACCATTATTGTTTTGCCCTTGTTTGTCTTTGCTTCATAGTTTAATGTTCTTTTTGCTCAGTTTCTTGTATTTATGTTTCTTCATGTAACTGTTGTTGTTGGCTTAGGCCGTATATATAATAAATAAATTATACCCACAATAATTAAGCTTTGAGCTTGAAATTGATGAAATACATTTTTTTCTAATATCTTCATATTATGTATATGATCTCACAAATGTTGTATCAGAAAATATTTATATGGGTGTGTTGCTAAACAACATGGTTGAGTGTAGACAAGGCTAACTGCAAAATGACAGAGGAAAAGTGTTTCATTAGTTGACAGAAACGTATATTATTACGAACCTGCTTTGATACATAAATATATTAAGTCTACTGCATGTTGCGATCTTGGGTTTGTTCAGTACGCAATATATTACATTAATACATAATTGTGTACAGGTCTACACTTAATCAAATAATCTTTGCTTGTTTGTGATAAAATACTTTATGTGATTCTAAATGATTTATACACTGAAATACATACTGTAGATTTTTTTCAGCTTTACTTTATCGATTATAATTATTGTTTATTTTTCTTATTTTTTCCATTCATTGAGAATTGTTTGATTGTGATGGTATGACATTTTAATTACCTGTGTAACTTAAGTTCACTTAAGTGAACGTTTTTAAATTCCGCCCTTATTTAGATAAATGGAAATAATGAAAATTTACATTTGTTAAAAGGTTAAAAAAAACTGTTAGTAAACTTGCTCATTGAAATTGCATTGCTTTATTTTTTTCTTTATTTTAAAATACTTATATTTACAAAATTAATCAATTGATTTTGGAAGACAGTATCTATTTTCATTTCGTTATATAACTAACTAACTAACGTAAAATAACTACTACAATAGTTGGAGGTCTTTTATGAAACTAATCAAAGGGTAAATTCAGCGGTCCCCAAACTTTTATGTCCCGTGGACCACGCACAGATTTTTTTCTGTTTTGGGTAGACCCCCAGTTTTCCGTGCGTCATTTTTTTACAAATTCATTTTTGAAGCTGATTAGTGATGAACTGGTTTTTAAAAGATAGACGCCAACTTTGTTCATCGTCGTGCAGACTATCGCGAACTTCATTGAACTGTCTCACTCATCTCCTTACTATTAAATCACCTATCACATGTTCTCCGCACACCTCACAAATATGTTGATGAATATGGTCTGGTTTAATGTTTTTCGCATTAAGTACACGAAATACAGACCTTATGTCATAAGCGGTGGGATTTCCATTTTGATTCGGCATTTCAAACAAGCACTACAAACCACACATAACAGTCATAATGGCGTCTTTAATAAATCCTTCTCAATAGATCAGTGTAAGTTAAGTACTACCAGTCCTACCACGCCATAATAAGTTGGTGAATATGTAGTCTGTCAATTTATTTGAAATTAATAAATTAAAATTAAATAAGCATAATGCATTTTATTATGTTTAATTAAAAAACTATTTTAATGTAACATTACATATTGCCTGCATTGCTCTAAAAGTAAAGACTTAAATCTCAAAGTTACATGAATTTTTCTCTACGTATCATTATAAGATTATATTTTAAAAAAGAAAACGAGTTTAGATAAGTATCTTAGCTGTGACAGCGGTAGACTGCAATGATAAACATAAAAACCGTTAAAGCATATCAGCAAAAATGATCCACATCGGCAAAATAACATTTTCCATGAAACAGTTTCCTTGTTATAAGGTGTTGTTTAAAATAAAACGGAATTGTATAATTTTTAATTTTTTGAAATATATATATTTTTAAAGTTATTGTGCCGTGTTTTTTTTTTTACGAAAAAGCAATATTTGCATTCCTACATGTTACATTTACGTGAGATCATCACTGGTCAGAAATAAATGGACTTTAAAAATAGCAATCAGGTTGTAGTAGGGCGGAGTTCGTACCGCAAATAACTGACCCGTGAGTCCGCGACACTACCACAAGATAACAACTCGGTTTTATTCAAAAAATAATTTATCAATTGATAAACTAGTAGCAATTTTTTATACAATTTCTTCTGTTTTTTACAACGCAAAATATAGACAAATGTAATGTGGTAATATTGTAATACCTAATTTATAGTTAAATACTAAATATTATTATTTTTAAATACTCACGATATGGTCTCACAGGAAGATACTCGTATAAAAATTCGTTTAAAACTATAAACAGATAAATTAAAGTGACTAATAAACTAGGAACTGAAATCATACAGAAACTACATGACGAAACTGAAGAAAAGTCTCAGACAACCTTTACAAGAGAGGTTACAAATATTATAATAATTAATCCAGTATGAATTGAAACAAACAATAATTTTGGTAAATTAATATTCTTAAGGGTTTATAAATTGATTTAAAATAAAAGTATAAATACTCGGCACAAGCACTTTATCTAGGTCAAATTTTTCACTACCCTTTTAGATCTGTTCATTAATTTATTCGGTTTGTTTAATTAAATTATTTTGTTTCTTTTTGTACATTTCATTTCCAAATTGAAATCTACATATATGTTCAAAATTTAATCGTGTAGTTTCAACCTTAAAAAATATTTATAGGAGTATCCCGAAACAATTTTTTTCTATTAATAAACTACAACAGAGATGGAAAACATTTCAGAGAAAGAAACATGGAAATTTAGGCATTTTACACGGATTCTGAACTGTCATGGGCTGGTTTAAGTGGACATTTTACACACTGTGTAACATTCATGATTTTGCCGATGCTTGAACATCCATATTTCTTAAATTCTTTCATCTGTTGATTTTAGTGAAATTAAAGAGCTGAAACCTTTATTGTTGGGAAGAGATTCATCTGAATGGATTATTTCACATACACGGCAACCAACGCCTGAAAACAATTTTCTAATTATGAATCTTCTTCTTGGGCCAGTTGGTTTTACTACAATATTTTGAGTTTGTCCAATGTTTGTATACAAAAGACTGGACTTCACCTTCTAGGGAGGCATTAAGATTAACAAATTACAACAGGGATGGAGAACATTTCAGAGAAGGCAACATGGAAGTCTAGGCATTTTATAACTCAATAAAAATTCCAACGATTACTTTATGCCAATGTAAGTTACTTATTTCTTAATTGAATTCAATTCAAATCACATTTAAGTTAGCGCTGTATTAAATCAATGGTAAATTTCCGTCGGACTCAAGTGCAGAAGTTGGCAAATGATTGCTTGAAATTGCATTCCGCGCACGTGTCACAAGCCTCGGAAAGACAATAATTAACGGCAATTTTAAACAGTTTACTATCCGTGCCGTTACTGCAGTGATTATCCTACGTATGCAGTCGCTATATTCTTCTCTCCGTCTACTCTAGCCCGCCGTGCTGCATCCACGCCCAGGCGGGAAGGTGCGACACAAGATGCAACACTTTCCAGCAATTAACCACCCACTAGAGACATGCGCAAATCGCAACACTCATAAATACTGACGTGTGTTATGGCGGGGGATGCATAAATTTCAGGAGAGCTTTTAAATGTACACGGCGAGCAATGACACGGTACTTAACCGTCCTTACAACACGCTAACTCGGCGCTATCTGGCAATGGACTTAAATCGTGAGGAATGTATGATTAGAAAATTTAACACACTAAGACTATGTATGTATATTACTGTCGTCCACCTCGTATGAAGTTTTCATAGTGGTAAATGCATTTCGCTACTGCACGTAAAATCCAAAGTTTGAGACCTGACTAAATCGGCATAAATGAAGAGGTTGTTTCACTACAACATTTCATCATCTCAACTGTGATCTGTAACAGAAGACTGATCGTCTTAACTGCACGAATCGAATGATAAAATACTCTACAATTTGTATACTAATATAGTACTGTATATATACATACAGGAGATGTGGATTTGGGTTGGAAAAAGAAAGACTGAATATACAATGGTTTTTTTAATGTTTAGGGATTCAAATTATCAAAACGTTCGAGCGTCAGCAACTTTCCACCATAGTAAATAATATGTAAGAACTTTGTCAAAATACTGAATTGAAAGAATATGATATATCGTCAATTTTCACGATTTTGTAAACGAATGTTTTATGTTATATTTAGTGTGGATAAATAAAATAAAGAAAAATATTTTTACTTCTTCTATACTTACCTACTCGAACAATTATTTTTGCCAACCTCTTTTAGAATTTTTCATTAATTTCTATGGTGTTTTATAATTAATCAGTTTTAAATAAATAATAGGTAGTATAACTACAAAAATAATCAATATTGCTGACCATGCGTAAAAATTTACTTACAATCTATTATAATTTTCATACACAGTATCAATAAAAGCCAACAATAAATTATTTTTTTCTTTATTATTGACTGTCGAAAATCCAACGCTTTTGACTTGGCTGGCATTATTACCTAACGCTCAAGCGCAAGAGTTTAATGGTTAATAAAAAATATTAACAACGGAGATTTTACAACATGTCTTCAAAAAATATCTATTTCATGTTAATTTTACAAATAGCCAATCATTTTAACCCCAAACATTTGTTGAAAATATATCAGTTTGTTTGTAAAAAAAAAACGGTTATTTATTTCATTTGTAATTTTGTTAGATAAAAGTATTTTGAGGAATTTCCCGCGGAAAGCCTTTGGAAGGTACAGCTAAAGCCGACATCAGAACGATGGCCAATTGTATTTAATGGTGTAGCGGTTTTGTTAAACATTTTATTATTTCGGGTGTATGGTGCGATCGTCTGGGAAGCGACCTCGGCTCATACATATTCAGTACGGCGCATGACCTAGGCTAAAATTTTCACTACGTTCGCGGCATTTGTATTAGGAGAACAGAGGTGGCACACCCAAGAGGGAAAATCGGGCAGATCGATTTCTCTCAGTGAATTAGATGTCGCATTACGGCTGTGAACCCTTCGAATCGTGTGCTTTCTGCATGAATAGTTTATTTATGTTCACAAATTAATCAATTTTTCACATGTTCTTCATAATTTAAAAATAATTAACATGTTGGTATATTTCGAAACACGTTGTCTTAAGTTTAGTTAGCTAAAGCGTGTGTTCCGAAAACGGTTAATTATGTGATTGATTATAAACAATTTAACATAAATAAATACTCGCTTAAGATTGCTCAAAAACAAATACTTACCGTTGTTTTTTGCGGGTCGAAGAGTATCGATTTTTATTACAATATTTCTATTTTACACATAAGACTCATAATTTTCCCGGTTAAAAAATAATACCATTGAATTACTCTGCGAACAGATCCAGGAGTGCAGTATTGAGAAAGAGGTCACCGAAGTCTATACCAACAACTGCCAGCCGCCTAGATAAGTTCACGTCCACATATCGATCCCGCGTAAATCTGAATTTCAAATGAGCAAAGCACATCTACACAAACTTACGGTTGGGCGGGTACTCTGCAGCCTGTTCCCTGTACCCAGTACCCGGCTACGGAGCGGTATCCAGTACTGGCTCCGGCTGGTACCGGGCGACGCGACGGCGACGGCGACGCTTCATACATAACGCATGCGGGGCAACAAGTGCCCGCGGGACGAGCTGATGTGAATGAATATAATGCATTCTGTTTAGGTTTACGAAACCACACCGCTTACATTAACATACGCTCCTGTTACAAATGAACACATGTTATTATTCTTATTGGTTCAGATTTTGGGGTAAAGGAAAACTGATTTCTTTACAAAATCGTTTTAATAGCTAGAACAATACATATTTGGAGTGATATTTGTAAGGGCACTGGATTTAAACATCGAGGATTTGTATACAAATGTGTGGAGATATAAGCGACGTACAATTTATTTAAAATGAGCGTTATTTAAGTTTTTTTTTTTTTTAATATTTGTGTTCTTATGATTTACCCAAATATTAAATTTTTGAGAGCCATTTTCAACGAGTTTTAAATAACTCACTATTAGAAAATGGGAATCAAGTTGGGGTAGAGTAGGATTCGAACCACAGTACCTTTGGTCCGTGAGTCCGAGACACTAGCCACAGGACCACAACCCGATTATATTCATTCTTATTACAAGTTATCATTCAATCAGCTCAATTTTTATAATGGTCAGTTTGTTTTAAAGACTGTTGAATATTTAATGACATGTCGGTTTTAAAACATCTTTCAGGTAGCAGAACGAACATTTCTAATCTGGGAAATTTAACGTTACGGACAATTTAGTTAGGTAATGTTTGTTTCTTACAAAAAACGTCAGCTGAGAAACTTATTTTTATTACCATATTTAAAACGTCTTAGCACAGGCTAAATACTCGTACACCCATCAGGGAAGAAAAATCTTTTTTGCATCAAAATAACTTACGTGTATTATGATTGTACAAGAATAAGCTGGTATGTGAAAAATATTATAGTGTAATTATAAACATCACTTAAAATATAAAAATGTGAGTACTCCCTAATAAAAATTTAAAAAAACTTTTTTTTTATTAACGAGCCAGTGAAACAGGTCGCGAGTTTCATATACCTGGGAGTAGAAATCTAAAGGTATTGCGATTTGTACACTTAAGTCCAAAAACGGGTTGACAAAGCATTAACTGTGTCAGCAAGGTCAGAATAAACAAGACATGTGTGAGACCCATCATGACGTATGCAGCGGAAGGCGGGCTTATGCTGTGGTTACCAAAAAACTACTCAGAACTGCTGAAATTAAGGTCTTAGGGGCCATTACTGCAAAAACGCTCCGAGACCAGATCCACAATTCTATAATTAGAGACACGTGTGAAAAAAAGGATACCGTGCTATCCAAGCACATCTAAATGAAGATACTGGAGGGACCATGTAGACAGAATGAACATCGATAGATTTGTGCGCACTGCAGCCAGTGAAATTCCGTCAGGACAACGTCCGCCGGGAAGAAGGCCACCTAAGAGAAGGAAAAACAGTTGGACCTCATCATCTCAGGAGAACAACTCATTTTCTCTAACATGGATCTTAGAATCTCTTAAAAGATGAAGAAGAAGTTTTTTTAAATAATTTATTTTTTATGATGACATTTCAAGCATGAATGACACACAACACATGGTAACATATTATAAAAAAGTCCATATACCTGACACGTGAGAAAAGTGACTATAAATAATATACTAAGTGACCTTTTCAAATGTTTCTTTCTTCCCAGTGCAATGTCTGCTATACACGAAGGTACGCATGTTCCCAGGCTTGTTCTCCTTATAAGGATTTAATGTAAAAATAGCGAACTTACTTTTAGTTCATGCTTAGCATTCCGCTCGTTTCGCTTAACTAGACTCCCTGAATCTTCAATGAATGAAACTTCAAACGTGATTCATATAGTAAACATTTTATGTTCTTTTTTTAGATACTTGTTAGTCCAATATAAACAAGATTTAAAAAAAAATTAGCCATGTTTTTTTATTATAGGCCAAGCAATGTTTTTCACTTGTATAAATAAATGTTTGCAGACAATCATTGGATTTTATTAACTAGTGAATTTATGATTTTAAAAAATAATAAAGATAAAATAGATTGACTAAACCAGCCAATGACATGTCACAAGCCATGAAAATGTTTAAACATCGATATTCCTTTTTTTAAATGCCCCTCCTTGTTTTTATAATGTAAATAAAATCAACAAAAAATTATTTCAATTATATCAGTCTACTGGGTTCGAGTTACATTGTTTTATCTTTTAGATAAATAATAACTTAATTTAATAATTTTATGAACATTTAGTTATAGATATAATAAATGTAATAAATTGTATTTTTTAATAATTTAACAACCTAGTATTTATATATAAAAAGCAAACTTTGTATGTATATCCTCGATGGACTAAATAACTACTAGACCGATTTACGTGCGGTTTTTTCCAAAATGTTGAACTTTGCTCTAAGTACTTTTATGGGTATTAAATCTTCAATCTGATCATTACAAAAATGTTAGGAACGCAAATATTTTATCTACCGCCCTACCAGGGCTGCATTCGACAAAAATACATATGACGAGATGTTATTTTACTGTACGTAAATAAAAATGTATTTGAATGTTAACAAACAACATTCTTTTTTTAATATTGCCTGATCATGTTCTTTCTTTGAATTCCTTTAAATTTCCACACATTTATGTATTTTTACTGGATTTTCGGTAATGTTACAAAAATTTTAAAGCACATAAAATAATTTTATAAAAATCGTATCGCTGCATTAAGTACACCCCTGTTGGTGAAAAGAGTAGAGTTTGATATTTAGAAAAATAGTTATATATTCAAATATTAACTACTTAATGTTTTGAAATTCTGTCATAAACAAGAACCTAGGTACTTTCTTACTGATAAAAGTTAGACTATCTTTTTTACGTTTATTCAAACCGTTTTTACACGTTTTTACATTTTTTAAATTACAAGCTCACGTCAAACCCTAGCTGACTGTTATAAAATTACTGAATATGCGTTGAGCATTGCTGAGCGTTTGGGCATGAGTTAAGTGTCATAATTTCGGACTGCTCAGGGTGCGTCTTAATTATTAATAGATCGATGGTTTTATTTAAGAACACCGAACACATTAGTAGAGTTACGTAAAAGTAAAGTTTAACGTTAACTTAACTTAAAAACTTAACTTTAACTTAATTCCATAAGTTTTTGATTGTGTTCATTTAATCTATTCTCGATCCAAAATAAGATCGACCTGCGAACGCGCATGTCTCCGCCTCCTCTCCCACAACTAACTTAACTCGTTTAATCCCGATTAATCAATTGAATTAAATTAATTCATCAATTTTATTTCTTTTTAAATTTTATTTTCAATAATTTAATGATAGTGATAAAAAAGAAAAATATCGAATGTAAAAAAACAATAAAACCTCATATGACACACTTGAAACAACGAAAGCCAATGAACCATCATTATTGTCCTGGGGTTCATCAACAACATAATCGAAATTCCAGATTTTTTGCTCAATACCTATAATATATCAAACGATTTTTTTCAATTGGTCTGGTGTAACTCTTCAATACCTTCTTGCATAAGTGTTTTCACATCACTTATATTGAAAGTTATATTGTTAACTTTTACGTGGTGTTTTACCATCGACCACATCAATTCAATTGAGTTTAATTCGCAATGATAAGAGGGTAATAGAAGCACAATTTTATTTGCTTCGCTTGCAGTGACATCTGCCATACACTTGTCATATATCCTCCTGTACGAGCAAATAACCCGCGACAATTCCGCTTTGATCATTGTTGTGTCTACATTAACTTCTCTTTTGTCTTCGAGCCACTTAATAATGTCACATTTTTTCATTTGCTTTTAAAGAAATTCATTCAATTTGACAGAGTGATATGGGGCATTATCCATAATGATGCAATAATTTTCTTCAGTATGGCAAAATATTTAACCACTCTAAAAATGTTTCTCCGTTCATTTCATCGTGATAGTCTGCGGATTTTTTTTTTTGATTAAAAAATTAACAAATCATTCGGAACAAATCCTGCGGCACTTCCAATATCAACCACTATTAACCGTTTTCCTTAACCCGTTGGATTAGGGGGTCCCACGGAAAGACCGCGTGCGAAAGCTACTCGATTTAACGGCATTATCAACGCAATTTTCTGCATTCATCCAAATTCTATCGAGGTAGTATATTGTACAATCTTCTCTATGGTATCTATCTGTACACCAAAGAATCAGGTCTTCCCGCTCAGTCAATAAACTGACGCTTTTTTTATAACTAAGTTGGAATCTCAATCTTTGATAACTTTATGGAAAGTACTTACCTAGAAATTTGGTAAAAAATCATCGCTATTGACAGCCTGCAGAACTTTGTTTATTGTTGGATATTTTTTTTCCAAATAAAAAGAGTGAACCTTCGATCTAATTGCATTTTTATCGAAATCTTTGATTGTCGGAAATATGCTCAATCGCCGTGTCTTTTTTTTGCGATTTAACTTCACCGATTCTTGAGTATCATGATAAAGAATATTTCACGAAATGCACCCCAATACCAATCTGCTCTTAAATTGTGTGAACGGCACAAGTTTGCGAGATATCAGGATTCTCAGATATTATTTTTTAAATATATTAAAAATCATAATGCGTTGAGGTTTATGTACCACCTATAAAAATTACTAAAATTAATCAACATTCCGTTATTTTAGAGTACAGTATCTATCTCATCAAATTATAAAAATGCATCACGATTCGAATGCTTATCTGTCCTCTTTTGTTCTTAAGAATTGGTGAAAGTGTATTTGAACCAATATCGATTAAACATCCAATTTATCTCTGGGTCTGAATGAGTTAATATCTTAGTAAAGCAAGCGCTACACGGCGTAGCTATGAGCACCGCGGGTGAAACTAACGTAGCGGGGAGAGGTATGCGCAGTACGAACCTAATTTTGTCCGTTAGTAGGTTGATCTTATTTTTGATCGAGAATATGTACGAGTATATACTTAAACTTAGTAATAGCAAAGCATTGCCGGGTTCAGCTCTTTTCATATAAAAAAGAAATACTTATTATAGTCCGGTCCGCCACGCGCAGTATTGCCATTATGCGTTAGGATCCGGAAGTTTTTTCATTGCTGTATTTTAAATTTTAAAAAAATAACTCCATAATAAACAAACAACCGGAAAATATTTATATTGCGCTACTTAACACCCCAGAACGATTTGCTACTTAACTAACCATCGTACATTCAAGCAGTTGACCATCGATATCACGATGCGACTGTTGTGTGCCATATGCATCACTTTAGGCAAATAAGGGAAGTTGATGGAAAAAAAAAACTGAAACCGGTTGCAGCCCATGCTGCAATGCTTAAAATAATGTACCTGTATAACCTGGGTGCATTATTTGCTTCTTTAACACATGGAATAAATTTTTGTCATGTTAAATTGAGACACCAATAAACGTAACGTCTTTCAATCGTTCCAAATATAATAAAAACATAAAACCTATCCTTAATGATCATTCTTCCTATAAAATTATACAACATTTACATCATAAATTCCTATTTTATACGCACATCAACAATATTTCGTTTGTTTATTTTGATTTAAGTTTAGTGATTTGGGATTTTATTAGTTATTTGTAATAAAAGCTACTGAATCGTATTAATAAAACTCATGGCCTTATATCAAATTTTATGAGCCAAAAAAAAACATATTTTAGATTAGATACCATAACAGTGCTAATTGTTAAACCAGTTTCATATATTTAATTTTTTTAAACTTAGAGTTTATCAATTTTGAACATTTGTTACAAAAAGGACATCGCCGTCGTATCAATTCCGTTCAAAACTCTGAAAAATATAAAATATCCGTGTCAATTTATTGTGTCATAATTATGAGGCAGAAATGTAAAAACCACGATGAATGAGTTACATGAAAAAGTATATTACATTTTGGAAAGTTATATCAAAAAGTTTTAATAATAATCAACTTTGAAAATGCATGAAAAAGTATCTACAAAAAACGTTAATAATTCAAAATAAACATGCTTTAATAAAAGATATTGAAAAATTTGACTGATGTACTTTTTTACTAATGTTAAATAAAAAAAATTTCAGATAAAAGAAAACATGTGTGAATAATTGTTATAATTTTAATTTGATTGGTTTATCGATAAGCAAATATTTCACTACGGTACCAGTGGCAATGAGTTGAGCTCCCGACTCTTAATTAATTATTTTTTATGCTTGTATTTTTTTTCAAATTAATTTAAAGCAAGAGTGTATGTCTAAATGTATAGAGTATGTCTAAATGTTTGTATGCAAGGCTGGATGAGGAAGAGTGAGTTGGGGAAAGGTACAATGCTACACAGTTCATAAAGTGGCCACTTAAACCGGTCAATGACAGTGAAACCCCTCTCTCAATTTTAAAAAAAATATTTGCGTTCCTATAATTTACCCAAATATTTCAATTTCGGTGGCCATTTTAACGAGTTGTAAATAACTCAGATTTAGAAAATGGAAATAAAATTGGGGTAGAGTGAGGTTCGAGCCTAGGGCCTCTGATCCGTAAGTCCGCTACACTAGCAACGGGACACACAGCCTGATTATATTATTTTACTTCACACATAGGTTGACAGATGGAGGTAAAGAGGATGTTGAATGTGTAAAATGGCCGCAGGTCACTATTACCGTACATGCCCAGACTTCCAAAATGTCTCTCTGTGTTGCAATAAATTTTAGTCTTAATTTGAGGCTTTTGTTTCGTATTATTTTAGTGGTTTTATAAATATGGCGGTCTATCTAATTGATAAAACATGGAGATATAATTTTATTGCGTGGCTTTAATCCCAATTAGAAAATGTGCCCACGGAGAATAGAGTTTGAAAATAATACTCGTTTACTTATCTACGTTGATCTATTTTGTCTAGGGTTTTTGGAGCACGTTATATAGTAAAGTAGATATACGAGTACTGGCGGACGTGGACGGGCGGTGGTTCTTCACTAATACGTTTTTCTGAGTTCTTTCCAGTGATTTATCTAACGTCAATCAGCACGATGACGGCTCAGGTCACCGGTGATGTGAACCAAGATATGGCGAGCTACCGGTGTTACCTGTGTCAATCAAAGCACTTTTTCATTTCCTCCTAGTCACTGCTCCTGCTCTAGCGCGTATTATAATGTCTACCTGTGAATCTAGCTCTGTGGCTACATTCGTATTATCGTGAAGCGCCTCCCGAGCCCGCCGGGTGAGGTCCGAGGAGTGAGGTGTGAGGGCGGAATGCCATACAAGGCCAATTCTGCGCTCGTACGAATTGTATACCGAACATTTATGTAGTTATGTCTTAATTCGATCCTCACAAGTATCGTCTAAATTATACCTATCCTTTATACTGTGGATTAAATGAACAAAACTCTGATTTTGAATAAAAAAGTATCCTTGTTTCAGTACCGAAACGTTCGAACTTTCACTCCATTATTCCACTAGCAGGGCATTATATTTTCTCTCGCAATATTATTCTTAAACTTTTCTCTATATTTAAAAATATTTTTCCTTTTTTTGTTTTTTCATATTCATATATTTATTTCGTTAATATTTTTGGTTGCTTATGTGTATTTACCTACTTGTTACTATTGTCATAGTTATGAGATTTTATAATTTTTTGTTACGTATTTAAATATGTATTTTTTTTCATATTTATGTTCAATATATATTAAAGGCAATTTATACCGTTTATGTAAAAATAAAAAAATAAATAAATGAGGTAAAATTTAATTTCACCATTATTCTTGTAACTGTTTTACTTATCTAATGCGATTAGCGATTAATGTTCTTAAAAACTTTTACTTATTGAGTCTATTTCACTTTTTTTATGTTCGTTTTTTGTGTCATGGTGTAGTCTTTTCAACCCTTTATTACCCACTACTTTATGTGCACATAACAAGAAATGTTCATATTAATCATATTATAGAACCTAATACTAGAGCCTACTTGAGTGCCTGCACAAACGAAATTTGTATGTTTACTTGGTTCACCGATAGGCACTAACACACTACATTAAAAATATTTATACATCTAATTTACAACTACATAATATATAAGAGTATGCACAATGTAAATGCAATTAAAGTAATCGGTTTATTTGAAATATGTGTTATTTTTACTTTTATTTTATATTTTATTTAGTTCTATGATAAACGTAGTCTAATATATATATACATCTATACTTATTCTAACATTATTTATCACTATTGTAAACTTATTATATAAATTAAACACGAGTGAAACTTTAATCCACAAATTTGGAATATAGTAATATCCTGGATATTCCAAATTTGTGGATTAAAGTATCACTCGTGTTTTATTTATATAATAAATTACAATGAACTTCCATCAAGAATTTTCACTTACAAACTTAAATGTTTTATTGTAAACTTACTATCCTAATATTTAATATTAAAACTGTTCAATATTTACGCTTATATTAACTTATGTATATTTACTATTTACAATATATATAACCTAGTATTTTTTACAGATATACTCTTTACATTTAATTTTAAATATATTAACATTTTTTAAATTTTTTACGCCATCTGGCATTTCCTCAAATAACTTTATTCCCTTGTACATAAGGGAGTTATTTTTTTTCCAGTATTATTTTTTTTCAGATCCTCTTGTTGCATTGTTATGAAAGAACTCATTATTTTTAAGTTTGCTTTGGAAATATCTCGGGACCATTTATTTGATAATTTTGTTAATTTCATTAGCAACATTGAATTTGATTATTTGATCAATTGTCATAATATCTAAGAGTTGAATCATTTTCTTAACTTTTGTGCGTCTCTCACATCCTAATATTATCCTCTCAATTTTCGTAAGACTTATAAACTAACATAAGTCAGATTAACCATAAATAAATTGAAAAACAATAAAAGCCCAGGCGCAGTCAGCATCATTAGCTAACTATTTGAATA
Organism: Micrasema longulum; assembly: GCF_059751315.1. Classification (NCBI taxonomy): domain Eukaryota; kingdom Metazoa; phylum Arthropoda; class Insecta; order Trichoptera; family Brachycentridae; genus Micrasema; species Micrasema longulum. The sequence goes on from NW_028279332.1 coordinate 108,796, forward strand.
CGCGCTATATAACAATACATCAAATAATCAAAGAGTTCTGGAGCGCTGAAACGATACCGGATGAGTAGACTGAGGGTGTCGTATGCCCACTGCATAAAAAGAGGGATCAGTTGGACAGCAAGAACTAGAGGCATAACACTGTTGAACACAAATTATAAGATATTCTCAAACGTAATTTTCTCAAGATAACTTACCGTACACACCAATAGAATAATTGGCAACTTTTAGTGTAGTTTCACACCCGGTAAATGCACAACTTATCAAATTCATAGCCTGCGACAGATACTGGAAAAGTGTCAGGAATACAACATAGACACCCACTACCTGTGTGTCGAATTTGAGGCAGCCTATGATAGTGTAAACAGAAATAAACTTAATAAAGCAATGTCTGAGCTAGACATTCCAAATAAGCTGATTTAAGAACGACAATGAGGCCGACTATATCCGAAGTAAGAATTCATAAAGTTCTCTCAAAACGTTGTGAGACTTGTGATGGCATAAGACTATGATCTTGTATGTCTCTTGTTCAACATAGCTTTGTAAAAAGGGATCAGGCACTCAAAAATATAAACCAAAGGCAATATATTATTCAAGTCAGTTCAGCTGCTTGCCAATACGGACGATATTGACATCATCGGAAGATCTGCCCAAAAAATAAAAAATATTTTGTTGATCGAGTTCAATAACATGTAAGGCTATAGAAAATCATTTCAAATAAAAAAAAACCGCTGATGTTGCACATTTCTTTAGATGTGGAATTTGGCTTTTTATAAATCAGTTATTATGTTTCTATTAAACTTTATTACAAAAAAGTTACGCTTTAATAGTTATGCAATAATAAGTAACACTATTTTGAGTTTTGCTAATATGGTTTCATTTATTCTTTCTTCTTAACGCAAATCAGCCAAGGATGACAAGAATCATGTAAATAGGGTACACTTCCATACCTGAAGAATAGTAGAGGCGTAAGCCAAATTTTCTTGTTCGTGAGTTAAGTATGCAGAAATGTTCCTTAATAATATATTTCCTATCCGCACAGTCGGCATGATTCCTTAAAATGTTTATGTGGCCTTAAAAGCAAAAATATTTTTGTCAAAGCAAAGTTTTAATTGATAATTATAACATTGCCATTTCTGAAAATATTTATAACTGACTAGATGTCGCAAGCGAGTGCACTTAACGAGTACGTTATGCCTTTGTTTTTGCGAATGCGCGTGTGTCTTCCAACCAACGTTAAGTTCGTGAAGGATCGATAAATCTATATATATAAAAGACAATGTTCGTATGTGTGTCATTGATAGACTTAATAACTACTGGACCGATTTACGTGCGTTTTTTTAGAAAATGACGAGCTTTGGTTGGGGCATGTTTAAAGCTTCAAAAATCTGTAATTTGTTAAGTAGAAAAAAAGTTAGGAGCGTAAATGTTTTTCAACCGTTACCAGGGCTGCATTAGACGAGAATGCATATGAGTACTGAAAATTTAAAGTTAAATTTACTATCTGATTCAAGAATCTATTATAAAAATTACTTAAAAGTCAAATATAATTTTGTCTAAATGAAAAATGGCGACGCATTGAATACGGAAAGTTTTGGAATATATTATCCTGGCCGGTTGCTTCAATCATCTGGAGTATTCCATTTAAAGTCAAGGGTCATCTTGTTCAACTTCTCATCAGGTCAAGTTGATCGATTCTTCTATTAAAAGCATAACTTCATCGCTCGGAAAGGTCATCGAAATAATGTTCTTCACGACATTATTTGGCTCGAAGATAGTTTCTTGATTCATTCTTTTCCAAATTACACAATTTCTATTTTTGTTTTAAAATAAAGTGGAATTATTGATTTATGGATTGCATCATTATTTATTTAAATGCAATCAATTGAAATACATAACATAGAACTGGCCGTGCTATATTTGAATCAGAATTGTTATCAATAAATAAAATAAATAGGTAATAAATTTAAAAAGTAAAAAGGGCACTTGGTGGATTTGAATCGAATCGATGTATAGATACATTGAATCGGCAGGAATTAAAATAATTTAATACAGTTAAATAACATTATAGCCCCTTTTATCAAACAGTGCTATCCGAGACCCACCATTCTGTTGGCGTTTTGTCACGGAAGAAAGCTAAGAGAAAATGGCGTTCGCCATAGACAAAATCAAAAAGATGGGTGGCAACTATCTTATTTGTGACGAAGATCGTTTGTACACCAAATGTTACCCGTTACAGTCTGCAACTGCTCTCCTATAAATACGTTTTTTTCTTCTTCTTCATTCCCTTTCCGCACCTAATAGCACATAAGGCACTGCGTTGGCACATCAATTGCAGTGTATCTTGATCATTTTTGTTACATGAAAACAAGATGATTAGTCTTACGCTTCGGGTACCAGTCAAAACCGGTGCAAAAATTTAAAACCCTTAATATATTATTATGATACCCAATAATTACTACACAACTTGGCTAAATAACAAATTACAACAGAGATGGAGAATATTTAAGAGAAGTGAATATGGAAGTCTAGCATTCACAGGGCTTATGACCTGTCTGGCTTAAGTGGTCACTTTCCACACTGTGTAACATTCACCATTTTGCCTTTGTTTGAATATCCATATTTCTTCAACTCTTTCATCAGTTGACTTTTGTGGACTCATGGGCAGAATGGTGAATGTCACACAGTGTGTAAAGCGGCCACTTAAACCAGCCAATGATAGGTCATAAGCCCTGTAAATGCCTAGACTCCCAAATTCCTTTCTCAAAAATGTTTTTCCTTTCTGTTGAAATAAATTCAAAGCTTTGAAGTCGCCATAAATATAATTTGACCATAAATGCCAAATTCCCAAATTGTACGAAAATGTAATGATTGTGATTCAATCTACATTTGAAAAACTAAAAGAAACTTTAATATCAAACTAAAAGAACACTTAAAGTTCCTAAATAAAATAAAAAAATCTGAATTCACAAACCATCTTATAGAAAATATAATTTCAGTAAAGACACTTGATTAAAAGTTCTTCATGTTGAAAACAAATAATAAAATTAGACAACTTGCAAATCTTAGAAATAAAAAAGCGACTCATAATAAGAAAAAAAAAACCATGAATAACCAAATAAACGATATTTTATTTAGTTCACTCCTGTCTTATTTGAAAGATTGTATCCATTTCACTTTACAATTCCCAGCTTTACAAGAACAGCGTGACAAAAAGACTTAATAGCTCCATATATGTCGATGTATTTAGTAATAAATGTTAAAATAAAATAGTTTAAAATTCATTAACCAAGTATACCTTGATACAGAAGCTTGTGTAGCTTTGAAACAGATCGGTAGAATAAATAAAAATAAGTGGTTAAAAAAAATATTTTACAATTATTTTAGCTAAATAATCGTGGTATTCTTGTATTAAATTGGTATTTTTATTTAGTTTTCAGTATATTAACGCATTGTTTTGATTTATCTTGAATTCTCGCTCAGTCCCTAAAGAGTTTAGGCACCAGACAAGCAGCCCGATGTGACCCAGAGATAAGCGCGAATAGAGTAAAAGGTAGAACAATAACGCGTGTGTGTCAAACTGAGAGTGGTGAAGTGTGATGCTAACTGAGATAGGGTCGAAGAGTGACATGAGAAACTCTCATAATATGCACTCAAACTCGAATGAAGTTTAGTTCCGTCGCGGTCGTTTTCTCGTATTCTGTAATACAAACCCTTAGTTACTAATCACCACAATATGAGGTGTTTGTTGGGACGAAGTTCCAGGTTGTATATCTTTAAAATATAAATACTATAAACACGTTTATAATAATGTTCGTGTTAACATGGTTCTGTTGTTTTATGGGCATCAATAATGTAATATTTTTATATATGACATTACTAGCATAGTATCGCATTCACGAGTTTATTTATTTATTATTACATAAACGGTATAAATTGCCTTTAACATATATTAAACATAAATATGAAAAAAAAATGCACACCTTTATAAATACATAACAAAAAATTATAAAATTGCATAACTATAACAATAGTAACAAAAAGGTAAATACACATAAGTAACCAAAAATATTAACAAAATAAATACATAAATATGAAAAAACAAAAAAAGTAAAAACATTCTTTAATATAAAGAAAAGTTTAAGAATAATATTGCGAGAGAAAAAAAAATCAGACTCTTTTTATAACTATCAAGTCCAGAACCAAATATATCAGCCTTGTTCTCATACTGATTGCCATATCTATGGAGCCTAGGGATAGGCGAGTGCATGTGATAGTCGGTCCTAGAACTTGCAGAACAAAAAGTAGATCTGTGGCGGGTATGTCGACCAGGTACACGGAAACACACCAACTCCGGCAAATCAGGACAGTCAATTAATAAATTAATCACTTTATCAGACTGGAGAAATATATTCCGAACGACTTCTAACCATGGAGCAATAAAGTGACTTGATTGGTGTGATACTTTTAAATTTATTAGTAACCCTACAAATAAATCCCAACATACTTTGCGCCTCATTTGACATCTTCTCAATATGTTTGATAAATGTAAGATTATCATCAAAAATTACGACAAGATCCCTAATGAAATCAACTCTTTCAATTGTTGCGTGGTTCAACAAATAGTTAAAAAATAAAGTTTCCTTACTTTTAACCTGGAAATAACCTGGCATTTATCTATACTGAGAAAAATATTGTTTTTATTGCACCACTCTTGAATTCTGTTGAGATTCATCTGCAGAGTATTGCAATCATCAGTATTATTTACAACTCTATAAAGTTTGAGGTTGTCAGCAAAAAGTAAATATTTTACATCGCTTAAAATGTCTACAATATCATTTATATAAATCAAAAATAAAATAGGTCCTAACTGTGATCCTTGGGGTACGCCGCTTGTTACTAAAAAACTATAGGAGAAATGAGGATTTATTTACAGAACTCTCATATAGGAGATATGAGAGTTCTGTTGTTTGCAGATGATCTAAAATTGTTTCTGGAGATTTCCACCTTGAATGATTGCCGCCTTCTCCAGTCTGATATAAATAATATATTTGATTGGGGAACACAGAACCAACTAAATTTTAATGTTTCTTAATGTTATGTTCTGTCATATACGAGAGCAATAAAAACTATTTTTATACGGTACTGTATGGGAGTGTGTTCACTTAAACGAACTGCCACTGTCAAAGATCTGGGAGTTGTATTTGATGCTAGACTGAAATTTCATACTCAGATAGGCACTGTCTGTGACAATGCGCGCAAAATGTTGGTATTTGTTCTCCGAACAGCTAAGGTGTTCTTGAATACTCGTGTTCTAAGACTTCTTTATAACTCATTGGTGCGAAGCAGACTTGAGTGTGGATCTCTGATCTGGGCACCCCACGAATTAAAATACTCCTTTATGCTGGAGATGGTTCAGAAGAAATTTCTGAAGTATCTTTACTAGGGAGTGCGGATTTTATCCGTGGTTGTACCCATCTGACTTCATACTGGAAATGCATGGCTACAATAGTTTGGAGAAAAGAAGAAATGCATACTTGCTAATGTATTTTTTTCGATTGATCCGTGGTATTACTATCAACATAGGTGTAATGGAGAGTTTTTTTTATTTATGTTCCTAATGACTACCTTAGACATAGACAGCTTAAGCTGTTTTATCTTTCTGCTTGCAGAACCAACCTGCCGATGGTAATGCCAGTAGGAAGAGCAATGTCTTTACTCAACCGTATCTCTTCGGATATTGACATATTTAATATTAGTGAAAAAAGGTTTAGAGGGGATAGCATTCTTTCTCTATAATTGCTGGGTATTTTTATTTTACCATTTTTGTATATTTAAATTTTAGAATAAATTTTTTCGTGTTATGTATGCATTGAAATATTTTGTGATGTACATAAACGATTATAAAATAAATAAAGTGAAATAACAAAAGATTTAACAAAAAATCTTGTAAACGGATTGCACTTATTTTATGAGATCCACCAATAAATAAAAAAAATCCAACCTGCATACGGGTGACGTACAATAATTGTTAGGATATTAACATACAAAATAAATACATACTTCTTAAGTAAATAGTAAAGATGTTATTATTTATCAAAATATGAATTTTTATTACATTGTTTAGTTTCAAATCGATTGCATACAACCTGTACGTAAACACTAACTATACATATTATATTATCTACAAACACGGAACCCGAAGGTTGTCCAGCGAGAGATACAAAAAAAACTAGTAATAATCCATGTGTATGGTAAAAGAAACACCAACGTAACTTATAAATACTGGGATTTGTCTTTTTCACAACTGGTTTTTAGTGATTAGGCAACCAGTTGGTTGGAAAAAAAACGTCAATAAATTTAGCGTAGGTACTGTAATCGACACGAAATATATTGCTTATGTTACGTCTTTCATAATTTTATCTCGAGTATTATGTTATTTTATTTATATTACATCTAACCAACGTTTTTTCATGATATTGGGTGGGTCGTTAAAATGTCCGTCGTAAACATGTTTGTTACAAGAAATATGAGTACACTTTTATTTCAGTATTTCTTAATATTTCATTTAAAGGTACGTTTGATTAATATTCTTCCTAACATAATAAAATGCCTATCATCTATTCTCCTTCATCATCCCCCTTCAGGCATAGGGCACTGAATTTGCAAATCAAATGCAGTGTACTTTGAGCATCTGTAACATGAAGGTATGATCACATGATCAGTCCTACGCTCCAGTTGCCAGTCCAGGAACAATTAAATATTGCAATTTTAACAATCTTTCATATAAAAATAAAGTTTATCCTGCTAAAAATCAAACCCACGACCTCAAAAATGGTACGCGAAGCCCCAACCACTACGCAACGGACTTATCTCTAATCGATTTCTTCATTTCCCGAGAGCAGCTAACGAGTCGAAAACAGTGTATTATCCATAGTGCATTTAAATCACTCACTTATCACTCGTCATCAAAAATGATGTAGGTTTCTATGTTTTTTTTAAATATTTATAAAGGCAATCGTCGACTTGGACTGTTCGATTTTCCGACCACAATCCGCGTTCAGTCGCCCGTGAGCGCAAAACGTGGCGATGGTGGTCTGAGCATTTTTCAGGCTCTTTCTAGATGTCTACAAAAAGGAAAACTACAATTTCTCAACCTGCAGAAAGGGTATTGAAAACAAAAACATAGTGAAAGTCTGTAAACGAAAGTGGTAATACACAAGTGAAGGGTACTCAGTGAAAACGAGCTTATTGCATTATTTCGGTTTTGATAATAATAATAATACCATATTTCTCCTAAATTTATTTGATAGAACTAAATATTACAAGCTTTCAAAATGTGGATCTTGGTCTTATTAACTATAGGAAAAAATATTGGGTGACGACTGGCAATAAAACAATAAATAATGCCGCTATTTCTACATGAAATTTGTTTTTGTCTGTTCAAATGCATATTTTTATTGTATTTAAAGTATTCATTTTTTTACTGTTTTTTTCTGTGATTGTATATTTGTAAGTTTTTTTTCCTCAGATATTTTTTACCATAATACGTAAATATTTATTATTATGCTTTGTTTAAATTTCTTCGTATTATATACTTAACTCGCTATGTTAGTTTAGTTTTATGTACAGATTATTTCTTGTGTTCTTTTGGTTTATGCTCTCCTGTAAAATCATTTGTTAATAAGCCCGTTCTCGCCGTGCAGCGTACCCTACAAGTGATCATATCAAAAACATAGAATACAATGACTATCTCAAAAAATAATTGATCGTAGGATTATTATCAGGAGGGTCTATGGTCGCAAGTCGACGACTACATGTAAACTTATCATTGTTTCCTATTAGTATGTATATAAATATTTTTTTCCCGTCAATTGAAACTTTAATATTTAATTTAATAATTCGTTGAAAAATGATACCAAAATGAAAATATTTGGGTAAATAGTAAGAACCCAAAGGTTTTTTTTTAAAATTTTAATATGATTAATTATAATTACGTGTATACGACCTTGACCTGGCGCAATGCAAATATGAATGAATAGTTTTTTACACTACCGTAATATTAAAATCTTAATGATTACAAAAACGTTACTTTAGCAACTTCCTATGTATGTATGTAAATTTATTCACTGCATATTTTATATCGTCTGAATACTCTAAATAAAAATGTTAATGATTCCTGTTTATCATAAATTTTCCATTTATTCCCAAATAAATATTTGAATACATCTATGATATTTTAACCTTTTTAGCTGAGGATGAAATAATTTAATTTCTGTAAGCCACGGGAAAATTGAGATCTTTCGTCTTAAAAAATAATAAAAACATTAGTTTTTAATTCACTTACTATTTAACATAAATTATTTTAACATTATCTTGTCGAAATGAACATCTGTTTTTATTTTGTTTCGTTTATTGACAATTATTTATTCAATGGCTTTTTAACCTTAAATTTGCGCTACGAACAATGTAAAATATTACGGTAGGTAAGATTTTATTTTATTACACTCAACGAATTATACAATTAACGTATAAAATTATTGGAAGGAAAATACGTATTCGTTTATATCACAATATTTAATAATATCTGGTAGCTTGTTGGGTTTATACATTCATCGTTGCGAGCAAATTCATAACTATCTCGCACTACGTACGAAATTTTATTGAATAATAATCAAAATTGATTAAAAAAGATAGTTTAAAAAAACAATTACAAAAAATGTATCCTTTTGATTTTTTTTAATTCGTAAATTGTAAATTCCTTTTTTTTCGTATAATTAATAAAAACGATTCTACCTCTCTAATAGAGTGAAAACTCATGTTTCATGTTCGTTTTACAATTATTTTTATTTGTACGTATATATATTGTCGGCCTCGTAGTGTAGTGGTCAATGCGTTTGCCTACCATACAAGAGGTCTCTGGTTTGATTCCCGACATGGTTTAGATGAAATATTTATTTAAAAAGTTGTTTTTACACTAGAATATTTCATAGTCCCTGGACTGGCACCTGAACCGTAAGACTGATAATCTTAGAGCAAGAACGATAGAGGAAAGAGTGTTGTGCATAGTTAGTGCTACAGATTGGCAGGTGGAATATAAACTTATTTCTTGTCACGCGAAAGGGGACATTTAGATTAATTTTGGAGAGTAGGTTAAAAGAGTCTACTTTATTATTTAATAATGTATATAAATAGGATAATTCAGATATAGTGCGTCTATTTTCAATTATACATTGGTAGTACCTATATAAATTATAAATTCACTGTAGATTTCTAGTTTCTTTGTATTTCGGGTTTATATGTGATTTTTTAAACATATTTGACCCCATAACAAAGCATGGCGGCACCAATATTGTTAATAGTCAGATTTCTACATTTTATTGTCTCTAGCGTGAACAAATTAGTCATAATGTAACTGTGACCCAAAATGTAATTGGATACCTACTGATGGTAGAATAATAAAGAGGATTTTTAATAAAATTGATATACACGCATATTTTAAATATGTATACATACACTGTACCTTCTCGTATATCATATTTTCCGTATCCACAATTCGTTATGCGAAATCAAACCGAAACCCTGGACGAATGTTTTCGACTCGATTGCGCTACTCTCAGGTATAAATCCTAAAAAGGGAAATCGAGTGGAAACTCGTGTACTAGTTAACGCATTTGCCTAGTATGCCTAAGGTCATGAATTTGATTCCTGACTAAATCAAAATGAAATATTTTATTAAAATTATACCTATTAGATAATTTCTGAACCGGATCGTCGTAATGTATCAAATAATCAAGATGATTTGCTGTTATATGCACCATCTTGTGCGTCTAGAAAAAAGGCGATTGCGCATCTAGATAATCGTTAAATACTAATATTAAATATATATATATATATATATACATCAGTTTGCTTTGCAAATACGAGTATTAAGATGTTTATTTTTTATATTTGCAATTGTAATTATTTTTTTAATACATATTATTTACATTCTCATGAAGGTGTGTAAGTTTTTAATAAACCGTTCAATTTATTTTTTTAAATAAAAAAAAATTGAGCCCACCCTATGTTGTCTAATTTAACTGCACAGCAAAAATTTTTACCTACCTAAATTATACTTATTATTTCTGTCAATTGCGAACAGTGAAAGTGATTTCAAATTAACTAAAATAATCGCCAAGTTTGACTTTTTAAGACAAATGATACAATAATTTCTGGCAGCTATCGCTAGCATGAATAATGAATATACATACACATTTATGTATGTTTAATAGTAATAAGATGTCATCATCCCTTCTGAATCGCCAACTGCGGCGAAAGAAGCGGTTTTTTAAGCGAAAAGTTTGTTTTGTACGTATGGTACATTTATATAATATATATTTCAAAAAATAATATCTAAGAACCCTGATATCTCGCAAACTTGTGCCATTCACACAATTTCAGAACAGACTGGTATTGGGGTGCATGTGTCCGTAAAATATACTTTATCATGATATTCAAGAGTTGGTAAAGTAAAATCGCGAAATAAAAAGAGACGGCGATTGACCACATTTTCGACAATCGAAGATTTCGATAAAAATGCAATTAAATCGAAGGTTCACTCTTTTTATTTGGAAAAAACTATCCAACAATAAACAAAATTTTGCAGGCTGTCAAAAGCGATGATTTTTCACCAAATTTCAAGGTTAGCACTTTCCATAAGGTTATTAAAGATTGAGATTCCAATTAAGTAATTGAAAGAGCGTCAGTTTATTGACTGAGCGGGAAGATCTAATTCTTTGGCGTACAGATAGATACCGTAGGGAAGGTCGTACAATATATTACCTCGATGAGATATGGACGAATGCAGAAGATGTATAAAAAAAATGCGTTGATAATATTGTTAAATCGAGACGAGAAGCTTTCACACGCAGCCTTTCCGTGGGACCCCCTAATCCAACGGGTAAGGGAAAACGGTTAATAGTGTTACATATCGGAAGTGCCGCAGGATTTGTTCCGAACGATGTGTTTATTTTCGAATCGAAAAAAAAATTGTTAGCTCGTACAGGAGGATTTATGACAAGTATATGGCAGATGTCACTGCAAGTGAAGCAAATAAAATTGTGCTTTGATTACCCCCTCATCCTTGCGAATTAAACTCAATTGAATTGGTGTGGTCGATGGTAAAACACCACGTAAAAGTTAACAATATAACTTTCAATATAAGTGATGTGAAAACACTTATGCAAGAAGGTATTGAAAATTTACACCAGACCATTCGAAGAAAATATTGAGCAAAAATATTGGAATTTCGATCATGTTGTTGATGAACTCGAGAACAATAATTATGATTCATTGGCTTTCGATGTTTCAAGTGGTTCATGTGAGGTTTTGGTGGTTTTTTTAGATTTTTTTTTTCTTTATTATCACCATCATAAAATGTTTAAATTGATATCATTGAAATTATAATTGAAATAGAAATATAATTGGTTAATCAATGTAATTCAATTGATAAATCGGGATTAAATGAGTTAGATGTGGGAGAGGAAGCGGAGACATGCGTGTTCGCAGGTCGATCTTATTTTAGATCGAGAATAGATTAAATTAACACAATCAACAACTTATGGAATTAAGTTAAAGTTAAGTTTTTAAGTTCAGTTACATTAAACTTTTCTTGGCGTAACTCTATTTATGTGTTTGGTGTACTTAAATAAAACGATCGACCTATTAATACATAAAGACGCACCATTTGAGACCTCCATACTCGACGCACGACAGTTCACGACTGAACCAACCAAGCGCAATAATGTCAAAGAAGCGTGTGTAGTATACACTCACACTTTTACAACGCCGTATAAAATAATTCAAAATGACTTATGATGAACGAAATATACTTAGTTTAAAGAAAGGGACGTGAAATTTGAAATTATTTTTTCCCCAACCTGATATTTAATAAGCCTTGTCTCGTAAGAGCAGAACGTTTTTGAATGAAATATTTCAACAAAAAATGAGAAAAAAAAACAAAATCTGTATGCTTACTTGGGTCACCGATAGACACTAACACGTTAACATGAGCTTATAAAATATTCGAATGCACTTTCCATGAACAATATGAGCATAAAAATGAGAATAAATATGTAAAAAATAAAAAATATGCGAATATTACTCAGTTTTAGAGTAAATGATTTTTATTTTCATTTTTAAATAATTTTCCTAAACTCTGTATGTTTTAAACTAACAATATCACTGTGGAATATGAAAAAAAATATCAGCAAAACCTCGATAGTTTGCGATTCCGCTGTGTTATATCAACGGAAGTTTTATTGTTATTTTAGTGTGGCGTAAAAAGCAAAGTGATGATATTTCGTAATAAGTAAACATGCAGTTAAGCTGTAGTGGAGCTTTAGTTGAGTGAAGTTGTGGATAGCGTAGTGTGGAACCCCTCGGAAGTTTCTAGTAGGAACACATTTTTTTATCTCCAACTCAGTTAAACAACTATCACTTCTATGTAAAAGTACCAACCAGCGATTTGTCAAACCGGAACTCTAGGAATGCGGACCGCACTTCGGGGACAGGTTTGTATATATGTATATCTTAACATATGTATGGAAAAATACAAATCTACTATCAATAAAATCTAATGTTCGCGATAAAACCGTGACATTTTTACTTCAAAAGTAAAAATCTTGAAATTTAACGACTAATAACAGACATAGGTTCCTACTTTTAATAATAAATTTTCTCATTATATTTTTTTGTAATGCGTAGTTCTTTTTGCTAGAAAAAATATTTCTTTTTAAGGCTTTTAGATACGACACTAGTAAGATTAAAATGACACCATAATTAATATTAATCATAGAAATGTTCACACATTAAAGCGTTCTAATTTGTTACTAATTGATACGTAATAAATAAAATATTTAATCTAGTATAGCTTGACCACTTTCTACTAACTACATACATGGACTTATTCTGAATACCAACCAAGAAAGTGAAAAAGAATAAGTCAATACAATTTTACTACGGTATAACGTAACAACTCAAATAATAACAATATGAAATAGCCTACGACCTCGACGTAGATTCGAATAAATTTATTTTCAAGATGAGTGAATACACATTTGAATTTTAAATTAAGTAAGGTTATTTACCTGTGTTCAGTTAAAACAAAATCTAAATATAAACGTAAAGCATAATAATTTGTAATAAGAGGATCGTATAATACTATCAGATTTAGGGAACCATTTACTTTTAAACATAACGTGTTGATCTAAGACAATTTAGAAAAATAGTATTATTTAAAAAAATGTTATTTTACGGATGATGAATAGTATTACAATACTTATTTATTATTTGCTGGAAAAATCTAAAAAAACAAATAGTTTGACAAAACAAAAATAACATCGTTTTAAAAAATAAATCATAACGAAAAAAATTATGCTTTCTAATAATATTCTATTATTATTAATGTACATTCAATACAAAAAAAAAACAATGTCTGAATGTTATATTTATGAATGAAATTGTGATATTCATTATATCCAGCACCCTTTGAAAATAGTATTTGATTTTAAATTTTATACTTAAATCAGATGGATTAGGGATGATAGCTGTTTGACTTTTCCGATTAATTTGAGTGGACACAAATAGAAGTATATCCGCATTCAGCCATGACCCATACCATCTCTTCGCCACTTATGAAAAAGATATTTCGTTTTATTTACACGTATTTTATTAGTATTGTCACGTTAGCAAATATAGTGACGCCGTAAAAAAAGTGATTTGGATACCGAGGATTGCCAAAAGTGTGAAGGTCGATTAAGTTTACGTAATTCGCGTAAGGCTGTTTAGACAAGTTTAGTAAAATGGACATAATATCGATGAAACGTATTTTGAAATTCAGAAATTGAATAGGTACTTTGTTGAAATAAATTGTATGAAAAAATATGAACCATGTTTGAATTAATATTTATTTTGATTTATTTCATTTTTTAATTTGAATATTGAAGTAGAACATTTAAACATATTCTTATGTGTGCTCTAGTAATAATAATCTGCATGTATTTTATTTGTAAGTTGTCTATCACATATATTATATCATTAACCTCAGTTTTACTTTTGTTTTTTTCTTCTTTTTAAATGTTTTTTCGAAATATATTTTTACGGACTTATATCAAATATTATTTTGTGATTTCGCCTTTTTTTCTTAATGTTCATGTTGGATTTGATAATTTTCAGCCCAACATTCTGTGTTTTTTTATAATTTATAATATTAAACAAAAATATCATCGTATTGTATTATTTTATATATTTATTATTTATTTTATATATACGTATATTTTGATATTCCTTACCTATTTGTTTTGATTAAAAAAAAAAAATATTATTTATACGTTTGAGTTGGTTTTTTCAAAATAATTTGTAAAGCTTTGTTTTGTAATATGGTTATTTTGTTTAAATTTTCTTGGATCTACACAGTTAATGTGTGCTTAAATAATTGCGTTGTAAATAATTTTGCATGAATCATTATAAACAAAGCTTCTAATATGATAGAAGTTTATAATGGGTACGTATTACTTTAATGTAATAGCTATTTTTATGATTAAAGTCAACCATAAAATAAAAATCAGAAGCTTTCTCAAAATATTGCAAGAAAGAACTAGGAGAATCTCGAAAAGCCGCTAGTAACATGGACAGTTGAGGATAAACTAGCAGGAGAACGCGGACGGTCTCCTCCAAGACAGACCGACCAGCAAAGCTACTATTAACATGGACAGTTGGGGGTAAACTAGCAGGAGGACGCGGACGATCTTCTACAAAACAGACCGACCAGAAAAGCTACTAGTAACATGGACAGTTGAGAATAAACTAGCAGGAGAACGCGGACGGTCTCCTACAAGACAGACCGACCAGAAAAGCTACTAGTAACTTAGTAACATGGACAGTTGAGGGTAAACTAGCAGGAGAACGCGGACGGTCTCCTACAAGGCAGACAGACCAGAAAAAAGTCCTCCTAGAAAACTGCCCTCAACTCGACATAGGACAGGAGGAATGTTTGTTGGCGTATAATGCAACTAGTGCCTTGAAGGTAAGGTTTGGTAAAAGTAATCAGTAATTTCCAAACAATATTAGGTATAAAGTTATTTGATTTCGTCACTAATATTGAAGTCCAAAAACGGACGCAATATCGTCCTATAACGAGCGTTTCGAAGGTGCCGGGGTGGACCTGGCTCATGGTCATGCCCCAGCAGAGCCTTAACCTAAGTTGCCTCATGTTCACACCCGTGAGCTCCCGCGGCTCAGGAAGGCAGTCGATGACGGTATTTCGGCTTAATTTGGTGGAACTAAGGGACTCTAGATTGACGTGAGAGGACGTAAGAGTGCTGGCGGGAGAAAGAATTCTAGAGGATTCTAGAGAATTCTAGAGGCCTCTAGAGAATTCTAGAAGCGTCTGGTGATATCCACATGCTCCACTTAAAAACGGATGTGGAAAAAAATAAAAGAAAGAAATAAACGTACCACCTCCAGACTGATTAGAAGCTTATTCTGTTCGTACCATTTATATGCCGATGAATTGCAATAGTATATTCACTTCGAATCCGATGACATTATTAAAGCACATTAAGTCATGTCTCATGCACTGGAGCATATCTCTTTATGAACAAGAATAATAGACTTCTCATAAATTCAATAAAAACCCAAATTGTAGGTACTTGGTGGTAGTAAAAAAATTTATTCAGAAGTGGATTTTCCCACACTTCTTCTTTCCAAAATAAATGGCACAGAAATTCCATTCTTGACTTTAGACAAGAACGTAGGAATTATACATAAGCATTTAGAGTGGAACTATCAGGTTTAAAAAGTTAGTCGTTAACTTTACATCAGTTTGCATTCACGTAAAATATGACAGAATTTCTTGCCAATGATTATTAAACAAACATTAGTTCAGAACTTACTTTTTCCACTCCTTGATTATACAGATGTATGTTATCCAGATGGCAATTGGGACGATTATTTGTTATTGCTTGATAATTTAGAATGATTGCAGAATGTTTGTATACGTTAAATCTTTAATCTTCGCAAATTCGACCACATAACCGAATATCGCACGCAACTACACTGGCTCAGTATCAGGCATGGAAGAAACATTCACGTCGTATCATTTCATCGCAATATTTAAAATAATCCTGAACTTCGCCTGTTTATTTGAGAGAGTTCTTCTAACCTGGACATCACAGCATGGACTATCCCTTCGTTCTAGTAACTAGAGAACCCTTTCAATAACCATTTACCGTTTTTTTTGCCTCCTCTTTCACAGTAGTAGCTGCTCGTTTATGGAATAATCTACCCACTAATTTCTTTATTTACTTTTACATCACGCATGAAATGTTACTTCTTGAATATTTGTGTTTTTCATTTTATCTCCCTCTTTCCTTCCCACTTTACCTCCTCCTCTTTTCATAGTATACTGTAGATATTTGGTCCATTTTTATTTCTAAAAAAATATATTTACGAACAAATGTTTTGTTTTATGGTGATAATATTTTAATATACCTACAATATGTTCATATGCCACTGATTTTCTCGCATTGAACGGATTGGAGAGGTAGGAAGAAATTGCCTCAAGGCAATATGCCCGCCCTTATGCATATGTAAACTTTATATGTATAAAAAGTATTTAAATAAATAAAATATGTAGGTACTCTTTTCATACAAAATCAATATTCCAAGATCCATTTCAAACTGCTTTATGTAGGTAGTTATTGCGTCACTAGGAATTGCTAAGTTTTGGTAACTGTCAACTATATTTACACCCACCTGAGTATTTATACAAGATGGCGAATAATTTTTACATTGTTTCAATTTTATTACTTATGTACCAAGTTTTTTATTTAGCCCCCTTGAAAAATAGTTAATTAGCAATATCGCTTATCAAAACAAAGGTATTTATTATGCAGTCACTAACAAATATGTCGTAAATTTCTTTCCCAATGAAAAAAATAGAGCATACGACGTTGCATTTAATTTAAGTTTCTTAACAAAAACATTACAAAAATTTACCGTCCAACCGCAAAAAAAACGTAAGAAAGTGTAAAAAATAAAACATGAAAATATATGTTTTCTATTAGATAAATAAAAGACGAGTGATACTTTAATCCACAAATTTGGAATATCCAGTGACCGGTTTCGTCGCTTTCGCGACATCTTCGAGACTGGTATTTTTATTGTTCAATGTATTTATACAAAACAGAGGTAAGGATAGATAATTTAAAGTTATTTTTATCTTAAGGATCATTATCAAAAACATTTTGGGTTAACTTATGAGTTGATATAATGGTATTTTAATGAGTTTAAGTATTTTATTTTAGTGCCTTAGTTAATTTACTTTCATATAATTTTGAATTATCTATCCTTACCTCTGTTTTGTATAAATACGTTGGAATCCCTAATAAAGATACCAGTCTCGAAGATGTCGCGAAAGCGATGAAACCGGTCACTGGAGATGCCAAATTTCTGGATTAAAGTATCACTCGTCTTTTATTTATATAATAAATTACAATGAACTTCCATCAAGAATTTTCACTTACAAACATAAATGTTTAAAATGTTTTCTAAATTGACATTAAATGTATAATTATGCATAGTTAATTTTTGTATTATTTGCCTTACTTAATGTATATCTACCTAGTATTTAACTCGCTGGCCCATTTGTTTACCATGCGAAAGGTCTCTGGTTCGATACCCGACAAAGTTGACAAAAAATATTTATTTAAAATATTATACATTGTAATATTTTTTTCATGGTCCCCGGGATGGTAACTGCTGCTTCACAGCTGTTCATCTTGATTGTGTATAGTAAATGGTCATTATATGCAGCAATTGATATTTGGATGTAAATTAGGTAACTATAATGATTTCAAATTACGTAACACTTTTTTACAATTCATGTTGGTACTCGTATTAACCAAATACCAAAACCAAACGCAACGTGTTTCGATAATCCGTTATACGAAAGTAGGCGATGGAATCGTACAATTGAATATTGCAGTTTAAACAACCCTCGAAATAAATATTTCACTTTTAACCTCCCAGGAAACGAAACTAGGACATCATCCATTGAGTCGAATACACTCGTCCAGGGTTCTGGACATATTTCACAAACGGTGTTGTTCATCCGCCTGGACACAGAGAGAATACACTTGTTTTATTTTTTCATATCTACACTGAGTTTCGTAACACCGTGTTTTATAATAAATGTGGCCTACGCCATAACGACAAGATGGCGACCAGCCTGTCGATTCCTAATCAATATCAAACCTTGTGTTCTGATTTAATTAAATTAAAATAAGATGTCGACGGGGTTTTAATGCGTATTGCTCAAGTGACTTGACCAATTATTAAGAGGAGAGTCTTCGATCAAAATAGTAACCAATAGACGTGCATACCAATAGTAATAATTTTAAATATGATACATACAGCGCGTTCGAATGTGATATTCAATTCAAGTCAATATATTTATTTTAAATATAACATATACATTACAAACATATATTCAATACGTACATATTATAAAAAAGAAAAAAATACATGAAAAAGACTCATGTCAAAGTAGTAAGAGAATCCTGCTCCGGAAAACACCTTCGGATACATGGAACAGATCAATATCCAGAGCGATGTTGTTCAGCATAGCGGTAGCCCTTCTAACAGGCATAACCATCGGCAGGTTGGTCCTGTATATCGAAATATGAAACAATCTATGCTACTGAGTTACTGTGTTAGTGACAAAACGTTGTCAAATAAAATATTATAGTGTGCCGACTAACCCAAACGAAATTTGCATGTTTATCTGGTTCACGGACAAGCACTAACACATTATCATAGGGTTATCAATCCTTCGAACACACTGTTGGTACATAGATATTATATTATATCACCCAAATTTGTGAAGGGCGGACGTTTTAATAAATCAAAGGCTTTTAAAATATTATAATTGCTAATAATGTACATGGTAGATATGCTGAATTAAATCATAAATAAATATCATCTTCATCAAACCCTTATCCGCACGGGTAGTGCATAGGGCAATGCATTGTTAAATCAAAAGCAGCGTATTTCGAACGTCTGTTGCGGGAAAGTATCAGTCTTTCTCTTTAGGTGCCAGTCCAGACGAAATCCAGAGTGAAATATTTCATTTGAAACTACTATTAAAAACAAATATTTCAAATCAACCTTCGCGGGAATCGAACCCGGGACCTTAAGTATGGCGCCAACCACTATAGTACGAGGCGGACGGTTTTCCTATTTCCTTTATCAGAATGTTTACCTGAGAGCAGCTACCAAGTTAAAAACACTTGTCAGGAATTCTGGCTCTATTTTAAACACACACACACACACACACGACTGTATTCTTCATCCACCCGGACACAGACTTATTATTACTAGAACAGAATTAATAACTAGACAGAATCACCAGTTAGTTATCTCAGAGTAGTTTATCTTTATACTAACGTAGGTATCTATATCTAACATACGCACTTTTTTTTCTTATAATAAATAACCAGCTATTATTTTTGTCGTAGTTTATTTTACAAAATATCAATCCGCGTCAAAATGTTTTCAATCCGTGGCCGGTTATCGAATGGAGATAAAATTAATTGCGCAGTCGATCTTCGGGCGTTCGTCGATTAAGGCGGTTATAAATATAAAAGCGGGCAATCAAATGATAACAATTCGGTAGCAGGTAATTACTACGGCTGAAAATATCGCCTCGGATAAATTGGAACCAACGAAAGTCAGTCTGATACATTGATCAATTGACTTAGTTCGGCGACTGCTTCCGTTTTTGTTCTCTTGTCGTTCGGATTATACACGGTACAACAGAATATGCTAGAAGTTTAAGAGGATACGCGGGGCCAAACAATTTTGATGAACAGGTATTTGAACATATCTCGTAAATGCCTCCCCGATACTGTGCGAAAACCACAGTTAGTTTATCAAAATTCTTTATCATATTTGTAAACCGTACCTTCGAAGACGGCAGATAAAACTCGGCTCTTTTGTGGGTTTTTGAATGGTCCTAGCTCCTATAAAAACAATTCATCGAAAAATCAAAACAATGGAGACACGCTAACGGTAAATATCTATATTTGGTAAAAAAAATATTGCTCCAGTGCTATAATCCAGGGCAAAAATACAGGAGTACGTTTGAATGACGAAAAATCAAACCGCGTTTCCTCTTAAAGAGTGATTTACTTTAAGAGGGAGATACAATAGTGTCAAAAATAATTTATTATCAGGCAGCATGGGCAATTTCCACTGCCTAGTGGTGATGGAAAAAGTTTAGACACACGTGGGGCTTCCGTGTTCGAATCCCAAATCGCGCTGTGGTCCCGTGGCTAGTGTTGCGGACTCGCGGATCAGTGGTCCAAGGCTCGAACTCCTCTCTACCCCACTTTTTACAACTCGTTGAAAATGACCACCAAAATTGAAATGTTTATGTAAATAATAACTATGCAAATATTCATTTTCTAAAAAAAATATGGGTTTTCTTGATCCTGGGTGTTTCTGAGCTGTTATTTGTCACTGTGATTGGGCATGTTATGGTGGAAAAATATTTTTTTTCATATTAAAAGAGGTATTTAAAAAGGTATTTGCCCTGTTTCTGGTGCATAGGGTACTATATTGGTACACCAAATGATAGTTTGATTGTGGAGAAAATATGTTTGTACTATTGACAACACGGCCAATGTGTTTTTTCTTTTTAAATTCAAGATTTTCTAAAATAATGTCTGTGTGTATGTTTAAATCATAGAGCTTCAGCAAAATCATATTTTTCGATGTAAAAACATCACCAAAAGTAACTTTACTACTAGCCAAATATTTAAATGATAGATATTGTAATACTATAGGATACAAGTTACCCAGCACCTTGTTCTTATATGATAAGGCGGGTCGGGTCTATCGGTAACTAGTTTTTATAATCAAACGCATGTATGTATGTACATTGAGGGCACGTCGATAAGTACTTGTAGATTTTAATTTTTAATCTTTAACTAATCAACATAAATCTTTATTTATTTTTTGTTAATTATTATGATCGTTGTTTGATTCGACTAAGAGGTTTTTCCTTACATAAAAAACATAAATATAAATACAGTATATACACATATCTTATTATTTGAAGAAATAATATTATTGAGTAACTGTTACAAACGTTACGTTTTAAAATAATTTTTGCTTATTGCAACCGATTTTGAATGGTTTCAATTTCAAAAAAATAATCTCTGACTAATCAATATTGCTAATTCGAAGTTCATTTTTGTTTTGAAGTGTTTGTAAACGCTTACCTGCTACTGCATACGCGTTTAATAAACGTTTGTACATTTTTTTATATGAATATGTTACTAAAAAGCATAAAGAAATACAACCTCTTCATTAGGTATTCTCCAAAACATCATAATTGAGTTGTAAAAATATTTCTTACAAACAGGTCTGAATATTTACAATGTAATACCTACATAATATTGTGTTCGTATGAGAATTTAATATATGTTATTGTTCATTCAGAATTCCTGTTGAATCAATCACTTTTATTTATTTATAAATTATTTATGTATTCTAGCGGTAACGAGTATCTGTAGTAAATTACTTAATCAAGTCAGTGTAGTTCTCCTATCTTCAATATGTAAACGAAGTTTTTTGCATTCGATTTAAATAATTCCAGCAATGTAGGCGGTGCTTCAACACATTTTTGACAGAATGTATTATTTGATGTTATAAATTATGTTAATAAGATTTAAACACGAATAATGAATATTGAATGTTAAGTTCGGTGTTTGTTTGTTTATGGCGCTGGTTAATGAGTCTAATGGTTTTACAATTATGAATAATATTTATTACCTATCGTGCGGAGTATAACGCGAATATTTATATCCGAATTAAAGTGGTATTTACGAGAATACTAATAATCCTACAAACAAGGGTATAATATTTATTGAGTTGGCGTTTATTTTGTAAAAGTCTGTACGTTATTCAGAACACATAAGCCTATTTAAAAATAAATATTTCCCGATCGAAAACAATAAAATTCTCTCTTCCTAAAAAACTAATTTCGTTACATATCAAAATCAAAAGGCGTAAGCTAAATGTATTTGAGCAATTAGAAATTAATAAGTATCTAAACAATCCAAATTTAAAAGTATTTAATGAACAAAAAAACTAATATCTTCCGTCACCTTTGTTTTCATATAGACTCTTGCTTTAAACAGTGACAGGCGTGGTGAGATGGCTAACTGTGAAATTGGCGTCGCGGGTTCGATTCCCGCCAGTTGCAAGAAAGAATGCAAGAAAAAAAACATTTCAATTGGTCTGGGTGTTACGGTGTATTTTTCGTAAATTTCTTTTATGTCCCTTTTGCTGACAAGCCTCTAAAATAAAACTTTAAAATAATTTTAATTTAGTTTTTTTAATGTTCTTTCACTTTATGTACTCGTTTTTAAATAAAAAATTATTTATTTGTTAAATATTACAATTCTACATATTGATGTATTATCAAAGAACTAATAAAACTCATCATCATCATCATAATTCTTCTTCCGCACCCAACGGCGCATAGGGCACTGTATCGGTACACCAATTGCAACGTATCTTGATCATTTTTGTTACATGAAGGTAATATGATCACAAAGTCTTACGCTTCAGGTACCAGTCCAGGAACTGAAATATTCTAGTGTAAAAACACCCTTTTAAATTAATATTTCATGTCAATCATGTCTTGATACTATTGGACAAAGAATGCGATTGGAAGACATGTGTTTACATTTTTTAAACATTCAGATATAATCGACTCAATAAAAACCATTCACCTTATTTATCAATGTTTTACTGTTATGTTTTAATATCATTAAAAAAATTACTTTCATAAACATTTTCAAATCATCAGCAAAAAAAATGTATTTAATCTCATCCATTGAATAATGGATGAGATTAAATAAATTAAGTTTGAATGTTAAAAAAACATCGTTTATGATTTTTGGGAACAAACAGGACTTAAATATCAATATTTCTCTCGGAACTGGCTATATTGAAAAGACCAATGTAACTAAATACTTGGGACTATTTATTGACTCCAAACTTTCATGAAGCTACTAATTTGAGTATGTAAAATCAAAAATAGCACCCGTAACTAGCGTATTGCATAGACTTTAAGGCTTGCTTCCTCATTCCGTTTTGTTTGCCGTCTACTACGCTATGATTTATTCCCACCTATCTTATTTATCATGTATATGAGGTTTTGCCAGCAAAAATCAGATCTCGGAAATACAAGTTCTTCAGAACAGAGCACTAAGAAACATTTTTGAACTCTAATGGGATTCCCATGTCAAGAATATCTACCGACAAACAAAGATTCTTCCTTTCAAGGTGTTGCCACTGCATGACATAACCAATACTATTTTAAATATCATAAACTTTTCTACTCACTCAAATTTAAAATACACATTTGGTCATGATATTCACAATTACAATACGCGTTTCTCAGGGAATCTTCATGTGTCTAAGTTTTGCTCAACAAAGTTCGGCAGTAGGTCTTTGGAGAATATTGGCCATTCCGAATATAAATAAACTGCCCGATGAGCTAAAATACGAAAAATTGAATAAAAAATCCAGAAGTGTCGCAATTAAAAATAATTCTTTAATCTTTTTGATATTGATAATTATTAATGTAATTTATGTAATTATAATAATAAAAATACGTATATAGTTTTATTCCACTTTTTTATTTATATTTTTTTTACCAGTGACCGGGTTTCGTCGTGACCGACATCGTCAGACTGGTGGAAGACTAAACAAATTTCTATGTTATATACAAGTGCAAGCAGGGGATGTAAATCATGATTTTATATAATTATGGAAATAAAAGAATTTAAATTAAAATCATTTAAGGATAAGGTAATAACAATTATAAGAATATTGGTTTTATTTGAATGTTTATAATAAAATCTAGTGTTTTACACTAGACTTTACACTTCATAAAATTATATGTTTTACATATAATTTTATGAAGTTTTATAATGAAAATGTATTTAAATTACATGTATTTAAATATAATTAAAACTATAACAGAAGCCGCTGGTTGGTAGTTCCATCGACAGCTATGTCTCCGGGCCCGGGGGTAATTAAGTGATTCTCTGAAAGCAAAAATTCCCGGCGGTTAATTCTTATCGATTAGTTTCATTATTTGTATTTTAATGGATACAAAAATGGAGAATGCACGTGCATTACACACTAATGCACGTACACACGTGTGTTACTTGATCGTTTAATATTATTTTATCAGGGCAATTTTTTAAGCGTCGGTCATGACGAAACCCGGTCACTGGTAAAAAAATTATAAATAAATGTGGAATAAAACTATATACGTATTTTTATTATTATAATTAAAATACAGTTCCACCAAGAAATGTCAGTCGAAAAACTCAATATAGTAATTTATATTGATGGAGAAAATTATTGTGTTTTATGTTTCTTGTACAATAATATTTTATTTCTATATCGGATGTATGTATGATATTATGCATTGTCAAAAAAAAAAACATTTTTATGTACGGTCCCAAATGAGTTTCTTTAATAACTCCTGGGAGTATAATATATATGTTTAGTATTTTATGTTTTATTAATAATATATTTTTTAATGTTTTTGAATATCAGCGCAATATCATTTAAATATCTTTAAAAAGGAGACCAAGATGAGAACCTTGAGGAACTCCTGAGTAAGCTGAAAATTCTCTTGACCAATATTTATTATATTTAACAGCAAGTTTGGGTTCAGTCAAAAGTGTCAAATGCATTTCGAAAGTCGGTGTATATAGAATCTACTTGTAAATAACTTGAAAATGCCTCGCAAATATAATTCTTCTATAAAGCTAGGGTTTCCTAGGACAGCGGTGCCCGTATCTTAACGGCCGTAGTGAACGGTGATGCGGTGGACAGCCGTCGTAGTGGTGACTAGAGAGTGGTTTTATTTTTTAACGGTGTTATCAACACCATTTTTATAGGAAACCACTCTCTAGTCACCGTTACGACGGCTGTCAACCGCATTAATGTTCACTACGGCCGTTAAAATACGGGCACCGCTGTCCTAGGAAACCCGAGCTTAACAGAAAGTTTGTGACAGTTGATCTTCCAGATATAAATCCATGTTGATGTGATGTGATTATATTCCTAAATTCATGTTTAATGTTGTCCGATACAATACTTTCAAAATGCTTTGGTATTGCTGATAATATGCAAATCGGTATATAATTAGAGCTACAGTTTTTGTCATCGGATTTAAAAATGGTAAATAACTATTTTAACTATTCAAAGCGCTCGGTGACATTTACAACAGACGTGTTGTAATTTACAAGAAAACGATTTAAATTGAACACAAAAATGTCGTCGAGTTATGTGGCAAAGTCAATTAACAAAAACATCATAAATACGTCTGGCCTAGTGGAATAGAACGATAAGAGATAGTTGGTGACACTTCCTTGATTTCTATCGACGCATTCAAAGACAAAATCCAAAGGTTAAAAAGCCCGATCATAAATTATGTATTCGTTGACATATATTATAGAGGTCCCATCCGCGTAAATTTGAATCGGAATGGCACTTTGTACCCGTCGCGAGAAGGTGGTTCACCACACGATAACCATTCCAAATCTGTTGCATTGCGCATTGGTTCGATTCGTGTTTATTTTGTGATTATTAAACGCATGAAATTATTGTTTTAACAAGATAAAAAATTTTAAATCTCTTTGGAAATTTATTAAATCTCTAAAAACGAAGCAGTTTAAAAAAAACTATCTATATTCAATGCTTGCAGGCTAAACATTGATTTGTTCTTAAGTCAATATTTAAAAATAAACAACGAATCAAATCAAATTATCACCCAAAAAAACGTTTCTACCAATAATGGATTGCATTAAATTAATCTTCTTTTTTTCTGGCAAAAATGTAATTCATATCAGAAAATTTGTAAAGGGGCGAAAAAATTTTTCAAATGAAATAGTTTTGAGATTTGATATAAAGATTTTACATATGTGATACTTGATCAAATTTTTTGAAAATAAATTAATTCATTATTATCAAAATTTTATTTTAAAAAATCGTGTGGACACCTTGTCAGTAGAAATCTCCATGGATTATAAACATGTTTAGAAAAAAAAACTGGAATTGTGTGAAGCGACTTAGTGCCGAATAAAAAATGCGGTTTCTTGCGACAACTTGCCGGCCCGGTAGTCCAAACGTTACCTCGCCGGTTTCGTAACTCGTCTTCTGGTCCAATCGCGTGGGTCACCTCCGTTATGACCATTCTTCCTTCTCCTAGATATCTCCTACACCGCTCTTCGTTAGGCGACCATTAGCGGGTGACATCGAGCCGTTTAATACAATTTATCGTTTTAATGGGGCGATGACCGAATGGACATTGTATGGCCTTTATCGGCGGGAAGGGGTCCACGAGCGAGACTGCGCCCTTTCCTTTACCTCTACCGGTATGGGAATAGGACGACTTAACCTAAACGTTCATATTTATATCTGGTACCTTCCTCGCGCCTTATCTCGACCGCCGCCGCCGCACGCTGCGCCGCGCGCCGTCCACCTCGGCCCACTAAGTGAAATGTTCATTTGGCGAGATCGCATTGAGGCTCTTAATTGGGAAAGAGAGAGTTACTCTATTTATGACGTTGTTATAAGGTCAGACGACATGCGACAGGTTGTTACGGTGCACAAAAAATATTTCAATCTCAGTAGATAAGAAGAAATCAACTGTTAATTTTGTTTTAATATATGCGTACTTAAATAAATAAGTACGAATATAATACAGCACGTGTAACATAACATGTTTATCTAGCTATTTAATATTTTCGGATTATAATTTTACAGCGATTCGTACATTCACGAATTACAATGTAAGTAATTTACTTATCATGTGTATTGGATTGCGACTACATCTGGGCCCCGATTACAATGGAAAGTTATCATTTATCTTCAATTTTATCCACAAAGTAAAATTATGTTTTCTGTACGAAAAGCAGAGTATGCATACATTTTTTTCTTCTAAACATGTTTAATTATAGATTACCGACAAAGATATTTGAAATTTTCATGCAAATATACCCATTTTCATATACAATTATCGGTTTTTCTTTATAGACAGTCGAAGAACACTCTGTTAATTTCCCATTGTAATTGGGGCCCAGAGCAGATAACTGGCCTACCAACGACATAATAATGCAAAAATGCTTTGTATTAAATTAACGATTATCAATCATTATCAACTTCTTCTAAATATCGTAATTAATGTAAAATATTCTAATGAATAATAGATATGTGTACTTTGGGGTTTTTTTAAGTAAAAATAAAAGCCTAAAAAAATTGTCAGCATGATATTATGAATAATGTCTGAAATATTTTATATCTTACGGGGAGGCTTATTAAAATAAAAAGAAATTGAATTGTATTAATTCGTGCGTTATTTTAAATAATCCAATCCGGCTACAGATAAAAACTGTACCCCCAAACGAACTGAGTAAATTTAGTGAAATCATTTAAAATAAGGGGAAAAAATCCGACAGTAGAAATACATACCTTCCATTTTGACACTAGTGCCTAGGTCAAACATCTTCCAAAACGTGTTCTACTCCACCGGTCTTACCAAAAAAATCTAAAATTTGTGGTAATTTTCCAGGTAAGGAATCTAGTAGCTGATTTGTCTAAACAAGGTCTTATGGTAACATCTGATCTCAATTCAGTCCTTACTGCAAATCAGTTCTCGAAAAGGATCAGCGTTCGAAATTGAGGAGACCCAAAGGCTTAGGTAGTGTCCGGTGTAAGATCTGGCGAATGTTTGACCCTTGTTTGTCGAATCACGTCCGGCCGCATGCAAATAGTTGTGTATCAGGAGAAAAGGGATGGCGGGTGGGGAGGGTAGAGAGTGGCGGTAAATCGGAGGAAGGACTTTGGCCTTTTATTGCGAATTATTGTGACGGTCCAACCCGCCCCGGAATTACGCGGTATAATCCTGACTGACCAGAATATCCCCCAAGATTGCCAAACTTACCTACATTATAGGTACGACAGGAAAATTCGATACTCCTAATTTAGTAAAATGTTTACGTTTGAAAGCTTTTTCATTCAACGCATTGCAACTGAGTCAGAGAAAATATTAGAAAAGGGAATATGTGTGTGTAGGCTTTACAAGAGTTATGACCTGTCATTGACTAGTTCACGTGGTCACTTTACACACTGCGTAACAAAAAAGTCCTTCTCTAAAAATATCCTAAAGGTCTGGATTTTTTTGGTGCAAGTCTTTCTAGATTTAAAAGATCACAAAGAAAGACCAGACTTTGTCTTGAGATATTAATTATTATTTCATTCTTTGTCCTAGATTTAATTTTCTTTAGTTGCATTTTATTTCAATTGTACCGGTACGTATTATAAGGAAATGTTTTTGCCAGTGTTCAATGGCCTGAATAAGTTTGTAAATAAATAAAATAAATTCAAAATCCAAACCTTGTCCATAAAAATTTTGACAAACTCAAGATGTTGCTTTTTTTATTATTTGTATTTTTGCAATCCATTGAAGTTCTATTTAGTTTTTAATGTGCAGCTGTTTAGATTTCGAACAGAATAAAATTATTTTATAACTAATATTACCTAATTTAATATTAAACTGGTTAAATTTTCATGCTGTGCAGTGTAATATATTATATTATGTCACATAATATCACTACTTGAACCAGCAACAGAAAAGCACTATTTGTTATCCATAAATTTAATACATAATATTATCTGCTCGTGCTTACATAATACTACTTTGCAAAAAAACTTTTAAAAATAAGTATTTATTGTTTGGAGTAATGTCTTGATCCTTAACTTTATGACATGAACTTTTTTTCTATGTTTTATTAATTCTTATTATTTTTTTATTCTCCAATAATATGTAATTCCACTTTCCATTGTGTTGTATCCCAACTTAACACAGGGCTCTCGACCTCATAGATTTAAGGATACGTTATTATTTTTATGTAATACGTATCTTTGTATGAATAAAAAATTTAAAAATTAATGTATAAAAATCATATTTATATTCCTTCACATTTTCATAAAAAAAAAAATTATGTAAAATTTATTTAAGAGTTCTCCTCACTAGGGAAACAAGTTTTAAGGAGGCCATTTAACCATCTTTTTTTATTGTCTTTCCATCATCATAAGCTGTTTCTTAAATAATATATAAGTTGAAACTCAAATCTTTGGATTGTAGTAATTTTTTTTACACATTATCTATACGGATATGCTTTAGTCGAACTTAACTTTCTGTTTTTTAATTTAATTTCGTTTTTATCAAATATGTATATAATCAAGTTTTGAAAAAAAAAAAAATTACTTATTATGTTATAAAATGTTTACGTAAACCTTGACAAAGAAGCTTGTTTGCTTTGAAACCGGTCGGTGAAAAATAAAAATTAGTAGTTAAAAACAAAGTTGTTTTATTTATTTTACTTATTATGTTTCTTAACATTTGTATCGTTTCTACTTTTTACTTTGTGAAGGGTTTAATATAACCCTGTATTTTACACCATACCATAAATAAAAAATAAACCATATTATACTTATTATTTCAATATGTTTACAGCTATTTGTCGACTCATGACCTATGCGACTTACGACTGTTCGACTTTACGACCATAATCCGCGATCAGTTGTCAATATAATATTAAACCATTTTTACTGTAGATACTTAGTATAATGAACTTATGCGTAACAAATGTAAAAAATAATAAAATACAATACAACACATCGAGATTTTCAAGTACTTACTTATCGGGAATCAAAATCGGGTTGTGGTCTTGTGGCTAGTGTCTCGGACTCACGGACCAAAGTTTCGTGGTTCGAATACCACTTTACTCCAACTTGATTCCATTTCCTAATAGTGAGTTATTTACAACTCGTTGAAAATGGAACTCAAAATTAAATATTTGGGAAAATCATAAGAATGCAAAAACTTCTTTAAAAAAAAAAGATTATTCAACCATAGACAAACCCAAAATAATATAAAAGAAACGTACGGAAACCCGATAAATGACAGTGACACGCTATTTCATCAATTTTCATCGTACAATAATATTACCACGCAGCGTAAGTATGTACATACATTATTGTATGTACATATGTGTAAGGAAATTATTGCATGAGCTGACTTACGACCCGATCGACTTACGACCTATTTGCCGGAACAGATCGCGGTCGTAAGTCGACGAATATCTGTATATTGTTTTAATAAGAGCAAGTATTAGAATATGTTTATGTCTGCCCTATTTTAAGATTCGAAATAATAAAAATTATAATAAAAACCGTTTTTTATTCTATGATCTTTATTTTTTTGACTAAAAATAAATGAAAAAAAAAAACTTCTGTTCTCTCCACTGCAACACATGTATATATTTTATGTTTACCTATAATTTTTAGCTAACATGTTTACTTGTTTTGTTTT
Source organism: Micrasema longulum (assembly GCF_059751315.1). NCBI lineage: Eukaryota > Metazoa > Arthropoda > Insecta > Trichoptera > Brachycentridae > Micrasema > Micrasema longulum. The sequence continues at coordinate 139,307 of NW_028279332.1, forward strand.
TATTCTTCTTTATTTTTTTTTGTTTTCTCCTTTTGTTTTTATTTTTGCTTTAAAACCTTGTAAAATGTAAAACCATTGGATTTTGGATTATTCCAAATATTTTGAATATAATTATTACTTATTGATTTCTTCCTCATTATATTTTTTAATTCATTTCTGGCTGTATATTTATGTATGTTGAACATGTAAAAGCTGAAGGGCATTTAAATAAATAAATGTTACACAGTTTAAACCTTGACTGTGCAAGAAGGTTTAATGAAAGACATCGAACCCAAAGTTTGAAAATTAAACCCGGTAGCTAAAAAATGCGTGCATCTTCGAGATCCACGTCGTGGTCGGGGTGATGTATCGACTTGGGAAGTCAATATACACCACCTCATAATCCGAATACATTCCTCAGCGATACCGCCCCATACCAGTTGTCCGGTGAAGAATTTCCTCTCCCTTCCTAATCTCTAGACCCTTCGGAATACTTTCCCAAATAAACAGAATACCGCGGAGACACTTCTCGAACACCACATTCCAGGAAAGGGTGTATGTCACCTTTAGCGATCGCTTAAAATGCGCTGGAGATTTTCCGACTTAGAAAGTGCATCGCGATAAAATAAAGGTTAAAAAGATAGCTTAGGTCAGCTGGAAGCTTGAGGGTGCAATTCAACCCCTTTACCCTACCCGAGAGTCCTTTTAAATTGAAGACCCGACGATAAACTTCGTGAACCAATTTATAACTTTAAGAAGACTCTTAAATACATGTTTTATTTATATCGGTTAGTTCTTATAGTTAAAAAATGTTTATTAACGAAAAAACATCTTGATTTAGCGATATGTCTTATGTGGCAGTTAAGCCATTAATAAATATCTTCGTTTTCGTGCTAGAAACGTAATTGGAAAAATATTTTTTTAATAAATTTGGGACACGTATTTTGTATCAGGTATTTTATTTAGATGGTGCAAAAAAAATTCATACAATTTATTATTTAAAAAAAAAACTGAACGACGCATTATTGGGACGTTGACATTGATAACAAAGATATCAAAAGACAATCAAACACCAATACATTCAATATGTTTTTATTTAATTTAATAAATTTAGTCTACAGATTTATTAAAAACATGTTTTTTTTAACATATCGGTGCATTAAAATTTATTGCATAGAAATTATAAAAGTCTAGGCATTTCTTGGGCTAATGAATAAAGGTAATTCCTTCCTAAATATTTACCGATGGAAGAGTTGAGGAAAAGTGGATGTTTAAACTGAATGGAGAATATTACACAGTTGCCATTGAAATCTAGCTTTGTCTACAAACATTTGGACATACTCAAAATATTGATACCATTTATTTTCCTAGGCATCGTATGCTATGCAGCTGGCTGTTAGGCACACCAATGTGAGCTGCAATATTTCAGGCGAATTATTTTATGCGGACAAAGGTAACCTCTTCTGGATCTTGCGAGAGCATAGAGGACATACTTGACGGATGCACTCCCGGTTCTAACGGGCTTGTTTCCTTTGGATCTGGAGGTCTAGCGACAATCTGCAAATTTCCACCTAAAAAGAAAGCGTTTCTCTGTTATTGGTGTCGTCCGTCTACTCTCAACTGAAGGAATCTCTCAAACGAATAAAAAAAAATGTCTATAAATGTTTTCTTGATGCTTGGCAATCACGATCGGAATTTCCCTCTTCAGGGAGGGTTACCTTTCTTTTTTTCCTTCAATCCATCAGCGCTTAAAATCTTCTCGGGTTATCCCCGATCACTGGACTACGCAGTTTTAATCAGGTCATGGTAAATTTAATAAAAAATTATTTGTATTCAATATTGTTGATTCCCCTTCGTGCTGCTGCGGATATCCTAATCAGTCTTCAGAACACATCTTGTGGTCTTGTCCTTTTTTTCTTTTTTCTCTCTGTGATTACCGAATGGAGCTTCTGGGTACTATCAATGGCCTTGCTCAGGTTCTGTCGGATATACAGATCTGGTGGCTTCCAAAAATAATTTCGAGGCTTTTAAAAAGTTTTGTAATCATTTCGGCGAGTTGATCATGCCCAACTTATTTAATCACAGTCAGTGAAGAGTTCGCTTACAATCCGATGAAGTGCATATTATGTACTTCTGGATAACTTTCTTTTAGCACAAAGTTAAGGGCTACCAGATTAGAGAGAGCTCCTTCAGGCAACTTTTCTCGCTGGGCAACGAGCAAATTTTCCGTGCTTGTGGGCACCGCACATGAGACTTGTGTCCTCAGATGCGGTGTGCGGTATCTGGTTGGTAAGCCTTTACCAGTGTATGATTTTTTACCGTGAAATATAATTATTAGGTAAGGTTTTAATTAAGTATAAGTAATTACAAACTGGATGAATCAAAACTGAATTCACGATCACGTAAACTCATATGAGAAATATATTGTTTTACTAATACGAGTACAGGAGAGTCTCCCTAGGGATTCTACTTAATTACTTTGGTAAAATGATCACGAAACTTCTAAATGCAGTGCTTGCGACAAAGAACTTAACAAATGAAATGCAGTAACTTAATTATACTCATCAATAATTTTTGGTAACCGGCGGAACATTAAGCAGAAACTATAAAAACTACATTTGAACACATAAAAATTAATAGTAAAAAAGTGGTTTGAATTTGGATAGATTCTCTTGAAATATAACAAAGAAACACTTAGCACGTTTTTCTACAATCGAAAACATAAACAACACAAATAATACAATTCGAAAACTTTAGACAGAGATATAATATTTTTCGTAAGATTTATAACAAAAATTAATACAGTTTTCTGTTTGCGAGTGATTGAAATAATATTATTATCTATAAACTTTAGAACAAGTTTAGCTACTTCCAGTGTTGGTAATATGGTATATACTCAACGACACTTCAATATTGTGATTTATTTCTGGTGGATGGTTGCAAGTTGCAAGTTGTAAGGCCACCGAGTTTGTAGAAATATACGCGAGCAAGTTGTAGTCGTAGCTTATCGAGATTACTAAACGTGTGGAGATGACGGAGAAGAAAATTCCTGACTCGTAATTGTGAATTACATGGAAAATTGTTGAAATGTCAGAGTAATGTACGCCTAAGAAAAAAAGGTAAGGTAACCGCATTCATATTCAAATTAAATAATAGCGGATAAAAAAAAATCCCAAAAGAGACGATGGAATTCCTTGAAATCATTTTTTATTTAGCATAAAATTTACAGTATTACATAAATTTACTTACTTAAATTACACTGTATAATTAATTAAAATAATTATACCTTAAATTTATCTATCTATATTTATCCCTAGTAAAAACGTTTTGCCCTACAAAGAATTTTGGCCGAAAAGTCGGGACGCTTCCAGCTTTCCTGAGACTTTCTGGCAACTTCTAAATTTGTTGCAACAGGGATGGAAAACATTTTTGAGAAGGTAATATGGAAGTGTAGGCATTTACAGATCTTATGACCTGTCATTGGCTGGTTTATTTCATTGGCCATATTCCCTTCTCAAAAATATTTTCCCTCTCTGTTGTAACAAATTTAGATCTAAATAACTTCCTACGAAGGGATTCCAGCCTATCTTCAAACATTTGGACATACCTACTCAAAACATTGTCAAATTCATTATATGTTTTAAACCCTTTAAAGAAAAGCGAGTTTTGATTTTCAGGCAGTCATCTAAGGTAGCCTGAAATTGCCTCCACTTCTCGTTCTTTACTTATGGAAATCATTATTATATTGAATACCTTCCAATATATATTCAAGATGTAGTTTGTGTTTTAACGTTGTGCTGACATTTAAAAAGACGACCCCATACGTTAAGTAGTTAATTTTTATCATAACGTTTTTTTATTAAATGCATTTTAAATTAACTTCGCCGCACAAATAAATGCTTTAATTTTTACCACGTGTAAGAGAACATCACAGAACTTCATCATTGCATACATATTTTAAGTGGTTCATTCAAAATATTTTATTGCGTATTGTACAATAATTAACTGCATCAACGAGGAAGATGTTTACCAAAAAATAAAATATTCTGATTATCTACACAGGTTGTTCAATAACAATCGATATTTTCCGGTAGCAAGAACGTAGATCTCGTGACTGTGAAATAACATATCACGTCCTAATACCTACATATTATATTCATAAATGCGCGCGTTATATTAAGTTAAACAGCAAATCAAATATAATATTTCAATCTTTATTGCGATTGTTAATATAATTTATGCCCAAGTTTACAATCTAAACATGCGACGCGGTCGTATAACACCGGCTGCAATAACTGTCCGATGTAAACCCTCGCGTGGACAGTTATTGCTTGGCGGGAAACTTCCCGCCTTTTTACTCCCGATGTGAGGCGAAAAGTGACGGAGTGTGACGAAATAAGCGCGCGAAAATATCCTTAAGTGGCTGCAAAGTGAAGGACACCCTCTCTCAATAGGCGCCGAGGGTAAGACATAGGACCTTAATGGACACATTGCCCACTATCCGAAAACTTCGTCGCTGGAGGACACGCCATAGAACTCTTGTTTATTTTACTCGTAGGTACTTTTTAACTATTTTGACCCCAATCAATTAAATGCTAGTCGGTTTTTATGAACACAATAAACAAAAGAAAATACACGGGTATACAAACAAAATCGGTTAGTATATATTTTGGATTCTCGTTTATAAATTAAGATTTTTTCATTCAGTCGATTATTTTATTATCTAGTAAATGATTACAATTGCCACTATTACAATACGTAATGATTATCAGTCACTTAGTGCAATCAAGCATGCTAGGCTGCCATCTTGCACGAAATACTAAAGCTCAATATTTCCGATAAGTCAATATGAAAATTATATGCTAAAAATATAAAACAAATTAAAGACCGGCGATATTTCAATACATAAATTGGGAATAACCAATAAACATTTTCATCGGTTTCGCGACATTTTCTGCACTAGTATATTTATCAAAAAATAAATGTCTATATATAAAAACAGTAATGATAAGAATTCAAAATCACATAACAGACGATGTGTTTCTACAGCAAAGGCAAGCATTCAAGAAACGAGCAGTGTTATCACTCATGAGTTGAAATATGATACGCTTGCCATATCAGCCTAAATTTTGCCAAAACCATGCCTACTGTATTTTAAATAGTTTCTAATAGTCTAAGGCCATAAAGATTGTCCAAGTAAAGATCGTTTAGGTTTTTAAAAAAGGAATAACCCGCTAAGCCTCTATTGCTTGTCAGCTGGTAGGAAAGTGGGGATATGGATGGAGGTAATGAAATACACACCACAACACCTAGACCGATTGAGAAAAATCTTTCCAGGAATTTTGTTCTTGCAACTAGCGGAAATCAAACCCTCGATGCCTGTTTCACAGTTGGACGTCAAACCAACTGCACCCGTCATATTATATATATTTTTGCGGATCCATTAAGGCTTTCATAAGCCTATTGATTGGCTTAAAAAAAATAGTGTAAAGTTTTTTTTTCTTTATGAACTTTTTACAAAGCGGTATAAATTCAATTGCTATTTTATAATGGTATTTTTTTTACTGGTTTTGTAAAAATACATTTAATTTTATGATAATCATACCAATCTCGATAATGTCGCGAAAGCACTTTAACTAGTCACTGATTGTTTTGACACTGACATAGACAGTGAGCTGGAAGATAGACAGCAAAAATGGTAAGGGCATATAAGGCGGAGATCACCAGACCATTCAGTATATAAGGTAATGGCTATGGATCTTCCCCGACAGTTATCCAGAGGAAGACCAAAACACTCGTGAATAACTCAATGCTCCAAAATGTGCAGAGAAACGGCCTAGATGAAAGTGACACCCAGAACCGACGATTATACAGCCTAAGATCGAGAAGAGCTGACCTCGACAACCCGCCCAGGCAGTGAGTTGGGACAGTCCCAGGAAGAAGAGACCAACGTGTACTGATTATGATAAAATATTTTATTTTGTGGAAACAGTTGGTGAAAAAGGGTAGTAGTTTTAAAGCTTACGCCAAAGTATGTTAGTGTAATTGGTGTCCTGACGAAGAGACGGGCACGTCTCAAAACTGGTAGACATACAAAAGTCGGTTAATGATTACAGACATATATAAATACTGACTATCATCATTATTGAAATGTTTGACACCAAAATGAAAGCTTTCAATTTTAATATTTGACTGACCTCTTATTCTTTGAAATGCAAATATATAGAGTCAAATCTTTATTGGCCTTTTCTTTTGTGCGCGTTACAGAAAGTTTTCATATAAAATATAGTGAGCGTATTCACACAAACAAACGTTGTTTGTTTACTCGGTTCACCGACACTTTAAAATAAGTCATTAAACTTTCAAACGCACTGTATACCTTAAAAAAATTAAAGCATGTTCTGGAACTAAGTAAGCTCTTAAATCAAAATAGCGTACAGTGCGATTGCAACGTGTTTAATAAGTCAATGTGTTAGTGCCTGTCACTGAACCAAATAGGTAAATATACAGATTTTGTTTGGTTACTCGAATACAATTTTTTTTTAAATAAAAATATTAACATTCTTAAGATTTGCCTAAATATTTATTTTTTAGGGCCATTTTCAACGGGTTTTATATGACTGACTATTAGAAAATAGGAATCGAGTTGTGGTAAAGGGGGGTTCTAACCACGGACCTCTAATTTGAGAGTCCGACACACTAGCCACGGGACCACAACCCGGTTATGTACATATTTTATATAAAAACGTTCCATTACGCACCCATAATACGAGGTTTATTAAAGATTTGAATGGACATTATGTTCTTTTCTGCAATTCTTTTTTTTGTATATTTAAAATTAATTTTTCATAAAATTATACATGTTTATTTGTTGCTGAGTGAGTGAGTTATTCCAGTAAAAATAGTAATAATCACTGGCGTATTACAAAAAGAAATAATTTTAATTATTATAGCAAATCTTCCTTTGCCATTAATAATTATTGGAATTCAAAAAATCCAATTACGATACACATGAAAATATTCGTGTGAGAAAGTGTTAAGCATACATGAATATTAATTTTCAATTATCTATTTTTTTTTATTTTTCATCTCTCCTTTATTGCACCGAGAGTTTTAATAATTTGTAACAGTGTATTAAGCCCTCAAGGACAAAATCTATTTTCAAAAAAAGTTTCAGGACTAGACTTCCTTAGCGGGAGGGATTTGAGTGAGAAACTCCTTGATGGTTTTTCAAATATTTGAGTCAGTTTACTTCAATTTTATTTTTTAATGTACTTTTAATGTTTTTTCTTCGCATGTTCTTTTATATATTAATATGCTATGTATTTTTAATGCTGTTTTTATTCTGCATAATATGTATGGTGATATGTTTATTGTTAAAGTGTTATGCATTTTTTCGTCCCAACTCAACGCAGGACTTAAGTTCTATGGAGTTGAGATTTGTGAATCAATAAATGTTACATACATACGAGATATTGATCTCGTATATTGTAAACAAAATAAATAAACAAAAAACAAAAAATGCAAGAAAGACTTCCCCCGAATCGATATGCTATTTTTTTCGTGCTTGTAACTCGTCTAACTAAATACACGACACTGGTCATTTACCGTAAGAATAAAAGTATATAGGCATAAAACTTACCCAGTTCTGTAGCAATAAAACTTCCTTGATAGATTTGACCAGCACATAAGATGGTATGAACTTGGGCACCCAGAAATATCAGCCCTAGCGAAACACTTTCTTAGAATCAGGTAGTTTTTTTGCTTCCCGAACCAGAGATTCTGCTTTGACCCAGAAACTACAGTGCACGAATAATAAAAGAGGCTATTGAAATAAATAAATATCCAAACAACATGAACCAACGACGGGCTTAAATTAAAATTAACATGGTTCCCGGCACAAACACGACAAAAATGGCACTGAATGTGTACTGCCGACTGCGACACGATATAAACTACAAGTACATTGACATTTTTTTTTACGCAACACATAGTTTTCTCTGAAGATGGCTTCTGCAACGGTAGCTGAAACATCGAGACGAATTTCACCTACACGGGATCATACAAATAAAGACGATGTACAGAAAATATTGAAAATTTCCTTGATGTACCAAGAAAAGTAAACGACCAACACATTGTTCTGTAATAATTTTATGCAGATAAAATGGACATAATATGCACTAAACAAGTTCACCACTTAAACACTTCAACTTATTTTGAACCAAACGCAGCACGATTAATTTTAATCTGTCGACAATAGGAAATTGTAATGCACGGATTAGATTTTATCTGTACTAGAAAAAAACAAACAATTTGACACTGTTTTGTTATTTTGAGGCGAAACGTTCCAAATTTCAAATTTTCACACCATTACGATTCAGTAGGCAGTACCTACCTACTTATTCAATAAAGCTTATAAGTAGATTTATAATGTAGGTACTTAACTTAAATATTTAAATCAGGTCTTTTTTTTATAATGCAATGAGGAAGTTCAATGCTACGGTAAATTGGATGCAAAAATGTTTTCTTACACGCAGTAAAGATTAAAACATTTAATGGCACCGCAAAGTTTCTCTAAAATGTACGAAAAAATTAATAAAAATAAACTACTTTAAATGACGTCTCAAGTTTTTGAAAATCAACCAATGACAGAGTGTTGTGATAGATTTCCGGTTTCCAGGAAGCCATATTACTAATCGGGACGATTCACCGAAAAGAACTAGAACGTCACGCGCGGAGTAATAAAAAAATCACGAAACCTCAAAAAATCGAGTCTACTAACATCCAAAAAAGATATTAAAAAACTCTGGACTTCCTCATTGCGGCATTTTCTCATCATGCAAGGCGAAATTTTATGCATGGCATCCAGTCTTAGATAGAGAATACGCCATTTTCTTATTGCTAGTTACTATAACTACTACTACCATCGCAGCATTTCCCCAGGGGTAGGCAGAGAGAATAAACTACCACACACGTGGCATACATTTCTGGCTTCTTCCACATTCATACATCTTGTCATACATGCCCTACGGTTCTGTTAGCTTTCGAGATGACCAGACTTAAGATTTTGGTTGATCTGATCATGCCACGTCTTCCTCGGTCGTCCTCGTCCCACGTTACCACCGTTCATTCTCGCCATATATATCCGTTTTACTATTTGTTCTACATGACCAAAAATCTCAGAAACCTACACTCTCAGAGATTTACACTCTCGCCTGATCCCATCATTCGTAACCCTGTCATACATTGAATTCCCACACATTCGTTTGAGGTATCGCATTTCTACCGCGTTTACTGAGCTTTCATCCTTCCTCTGCCAGTTCTATGTTTCCCTTCTAAACATAAGGGTTGGGACTAAAACTCCGCTGTGCACTGCCAGTTTAGCTCCGATTGACGTTATTATTGTGGTTAGTGCGCGATTCATTTTGTTGCCTGCATTCACTCGCCTTTAAACATATTTTTCTACTCTTCCATCTTTTGAAAACATGTTTTCTAGATAAACAAAGTCTTTTACTTGTTCAAGACATTCGTTGTTTACATTTGTTATGCAATCAATAACCTCACCTCCCCTTTCAAATACCATAACTTTTGACTTAATTTCGGTCATCATCAATTCGCTCTCCAGGCATTTATCATATATTCTAGAAACTGTTTGTTGCAATTGTAACATGTGTTTAAATAATTATACGTAATTGGCCATTAAACGTAAGAATAAAAGAAACTTACCCAGTTTTGTAGTACTAAAACGTCTTTGATAGATTTGACGAACAAAAAAAATCTTATCTTGGACACCCTGAAATATCAGCTACAGCGGAACACATTCTTCGAAGCAGGCAATCCATATACAAAGACACCCAAATAACATTAATAAAGACTACCGGCTTAAATTACTAAGCATGTTCAGAAAGTAAGTGTACTATGAAAATGCTGTGTACCTCAGAACAGGTATTTACTATACCTAGTGAGAATAGACAGTTCCTAATATGTTTTCTTATATTTTAATTTTACTTATCTGTATATTTTTTACCTTCTTCGCTGTTTTGCAAACATATTATAATAATACGATGCGTTTCTTATAATAGACGCTGATGTTTTCGACACTGTACTGAACTGAACTGAGTAGTAAATGGAGATTTACTGACAGACTGAGCATTGCAGAAACACAGTAGTACGTAAACTCACGTTGTAGTATCCAGTTGCGTGAAAGCTGTGAGTAAGAAGTCCCAACAAGTGCTCGCCACGTGCTGTGATCCGCTTCCTACTCACAAAAGGAATTTTTTTTTTCTTGAATCAATACGGTTTACGGCGAGGGTGTTATGATCAGAATGAGTTTGTTAAAGTGTTGTAGGGAGTTAAGTGGAGCCAAAACAAATTGTTACGACGAACAGAGGAGTGGAAGATCTTCCATTTTGACGAATGAGTGAAAAATCAATGAAACTGTTGGTGAAGACCGCCGATTGACAGTATATGAAATTTCCGTTGTGTTTCCTCTCTCTGAAATGCCAACTCCAACTCTCCAGGACTCTCTTATACGAGACACTTACAGAAACACTGGGATACCGGAAACTGTGTGCAAGATGGGTTCCAAAATAGCCGATGGAGCATCACAAGAAAAATCGGGAAGTGAGGATTTCCTAAACTCTGTTGTGACTGATCGAGATAGAAAAAATAATCATTCTTTTGAATTAAGAGTTTAGTTAATTAAAATGATGTATCATATGTGCGCAAATGACGTAGTTTATTTATGTAAATGTAAGAAGTCCATTCACATCTTTAAAAAAGTTAATACAACTATTCTCTGTTTATTTTTGTGAAGTATAAGAGCAAAAATATTATTGATGTAGCTGAGATTTTAAAGCCTTATTTTACCTACTAGAGAACGCTAAAAATCATTTAAGAAAATTACCTTTTTTTGACAAGTTAGTTCAATAACTGAGCCCTGTAAATGGTCAGACTTTAGTAATCCGTTATCAAAAAAATGTATTCATCCCTTTTGAAATATCTATTCATCCGATTACTCTTCAAAAAAACATTAAATTCACTATAAAACTTTCAAATTCGAGAACGGGAGAGCTAAGATACGTGCGGAAGACTCAAGAGAGCCTTAATCCAATCTGCCTCTTTTTTACTCCTGCGGAGCTGACGCCGCGCTATCCTGCAAGGCCGACGATGACAATCTTTCAGCTGTATTCGGGGAAGCTTAAGGATGCAAGATTGAAATGAGGAAAGGGTTTGGGCTGTCGATAAGTCCTCATTGAAGTGTCTGATGCTGTCTACATGCTCTACTTGGGAGTGAGTTTTTTTTTCTGAAATTTACATGTTCTTCCTTTCTAAAAGCCGATTGACTCCAGGCACGATAGCATGACTTCAGGTTCACAGTCTTTCTCCACCCGGAATCACCATGGGGTGCTTTGGAGGCAGCTTGCCCACCACATACCGCACACCGCATCTGAGGACATAAGTCTCCTTGGCGATGCCCACATACACGGAAAATTTGCTCGTTGTCAAATGAGAAAAGCTGCCCGACGGAGCTCTCTGAAATCTGGTAGCCTTAGCATCTTTGTGCTGAAAGAAAGTAATCCAGAAGTACATTATATGTACTTCATAGGATTGAGAAGAGAGGGAAGTGAATTCTTCACTGACTGGGATTAAATTGATTGGACATTATCTATTCGCCAAAATGATTACAAAACTTTGAACCCTTGAAATTCTTTTTAGAAGCCGCCAGATCTGTATATCTGACAGGACCTATAACAGGGCCACGGATAGTAGCGAGAAGCTCCATTCGGTAATCATAGAGGAGGGGACAGGGACAAGACCACAGGATGTGTTCAGAAGATTGGTTAGGATATCCGCAGCAGCACGAAGGGGAGTCAACAATATTAAAAACAAATAATTTTGCTTCGGAGGCATTTGGTTTCGATCAATTTTACACCGTGTGTAAAATAATTTAAACCAGAAATTCGCCGAGTTGAAAATCACGCGTGGTCACAAAACCAAACGATAAATTTTTCTTTGTTATTTTTACTTCGGCATTGTGTTTTAATTGCCATCAAATAATCAATGACTTTATCCCTCATACTTTACGCACTCTTACTACAGCTGTATCTTCACCCCTCGAAGTTGCGCGTCCCGTGAAGAAATTAACGAATATAATAAATATAATGAGCAGAACGGACACTAGCATGGCTATGGATCCCGGAGGAGTGGAGGGGACGAAGGTGCACATTACAGAGCGCAAGGTGTATCCATCCCCGGTCACTCTCGTCCTATGCAAGGTGCAACAAGACCCTACAACGCCCTTCTTACACTACAGCGTTAATTCCTCTCATACCTCAAGCGACGCACGTTAAAAACACGAAAGATTATCAACTAAATTATACCCCGCACGTTTGAACCACTTTGACGAAAGCGTTTCAAACTCTCTTCACCTTAAAAAATAATACTTTAACCTTTTTGTGAAGTCTCTTGTTTATTTTAAGACCGTTGAATATGCGTAACGATTTATATCCCATTTATCCAGGTGGCTACGAAGACTTTCATTAGGATACCTGTTATTTCATGGTCCTTATAATCAGATAAAAGTACATTCGTATGTGAAAAATGAACTTACTAATCGCTGACGTGCTGCGAACACGGGACTTGTACGGCGGAACCGTTGGCGTAGGAATGAAAACTATCTGGTAACTGGTTACCGGTTACTTGCTACGCCAGTGCCATTTACCTTAATGTCTTCTTATCGCAGGATTTCCGGTTACACTTTTTAATGCTTTGTTTCTCAAAACAAAAGGTTCCCAGATTATTTTTTAATCGGATAGATACGCTGCCGAAAAAATCATAAAAGTAATAAATATATATTTATTTAAAGATACAATAGCTTACAACATGACAGTAGTCGAGTTGTCGAGTATTTGCGTATTATTTAGAAGATTATGTTAATGCACGATAACCTCCGTGGTCATGAGGCTAAGACGCTTGCCTTACGCACGAGGTTTCCAGGTTCTCGTCTTGAATCTTGGTGATACCTTAAAAAAAGTGGTTTTCCTTATGCCGGGTGTTAGTGCTTCTACTATAATTGGGTCTTTTAGCTTACTGTAGCGCAAAAAAACGTAGGTACATTGTTATAATTTTTTCCTACATATATATTTACATATATGCATATACTTCGTTACTATTACGAGTAGTTTTATATGTTATCCAAAAAAGTTATTTAAAAAAAAACTCCAATAAGGAAATTTCACATACTACGAATACCGATAAAAATACATGAAATGCATTTAGAAAAATTGATTGTATTATCAAAATCAATATGGATATTGTGGAGAAATGTTTTCATGCATAGTTTTAAAAAAGAAATATAAACATATATGTCCCTAGCGACATGTTTGGCATTTATAATTGAGACGTCAAGATTCGTGAAGATTTTCTATAAAAAATAAAACGGTTACAAACAAAGTTCAAAATTAACATGAGTCGTGACGTATAAGGGGCGTAGCTAATTGTCATTGGTCATTGGACCGTTTTCTAATTTTTATTTTTCACCGACCGATTTCAAAGCAAACAAGCTTCTTCGTCAAGGTTTACGTAACTAATGAATTAATTCCTTTTTTAAAATTTATATCATGTTCACCAAATACAATAAAATAAAATACATAAAAATAAATAAAAATACAATAAAAAGGAAACAATTCATTAGTTACGTAAACCTTGACGAAGAAGCTTGTTTGCTTTGAAACCGGTCGGTGAAAAATAAAAATTAGTGGTTAAAAACAAAGTTGTTTTGTTTATTTTATTATAATGAATAACCACAAAGTTAGTGCTTCAAATATAAACTTTATATTAATGTAATAAATTATTTGGAAAAGGTAAATATTTCGAGAGATGATATTTGTTTTATTTTTTAGTCATTATCTGGGCTCTTATGACTTTCTTAAATATTTAATATTAAAGTTTATTTTTAACGATTTGTAAATAACTCACGATTAGAAAATGGAAATCTAGTTGGGGTAGAGTGGGATTCGAACCACAGACTTTTGATCCGTGAGTCCGAGACACCAGCCACGGGACCAAAACCCGAATTAAGTTACTAATGTTGCCACGCATGAGGTCAAGGTGTCGCAGTATTAAAATAATATGATTATCCCCGATCGATAAATTTAAGTCGATGTTCCATTGAAATCATTAAAACGATACGGTGAGAAAATTTTATCGCCTCGGTTATAACCGACAATTGCGGCTATTGTGCTTGATGCTGCTGGGCGATACTAGATCCATGATAAGTCTTAGAGACTTGGAATCATCTCGTTATTAGACTGATTAGAGTTGTAAAGACTAATACTGCATAAAACTACACAAAACAAAAATCTGGAAATGTTCCTAGACAAGGTCACAATAAATTCTTTTGACAAATCCTAACGCCGCAGGTACCTTATAGATATGAGGATTTCTTTCTATTGGTTTTTATATTGGATTCTATAAAACATAAGCCTTTATACTATTTACAAAATAAATAAGGCAAGAAAATTATACAAGAAAGAAAGGCTCGAAGCAAAATACGAATTTAGCAGATCTAATGGCGATGGTGGGTGAAATTCTGGAGCGAGAACAGTAAAAAGATATGAAGCTGACGTGATGATGAAGATAAATTAATTATTCGTGATATAAAATAAATTAAAGTTGCCGAAATTATGTGCTCATAAACACCTAATTATTTTGGAGTTTAAATGCGTCGAATAAATACATCTTTCTTGATATTTTACGAAATTGCATTAAGGTGTGTTATTAAAGAAATTAAAGCAACTAATTATATTTTCACTAAAGACGAAAGAATACTACAGTAACTCATCCGTTCATTGGAGGGATATCGTGGTAACGGCCAAGTGACAATGAACTTATTGCTACCAGGTATGTAGTTACATATTTTACGGTGAAAGTTTTACTTTATAGCATATTTATGTAATTGTCGTTCATATAAAGTATTTTGTTGTTTGTCTTATTGTTCAATATTGCGCTCTAACATATTTTATTACAACTAAAACATAAATATTGATTTTATTTAATATACTTAACTCATTTGTATACAATATTGTAATGTAAATCACTTATTGAGTACTGCAGCAAATTTAACGCATTTAAATCACATTTTCTAAAAAAAATTACTTAATGTTATTTAACTTTTGTTATTTTTCTGAAACTGAAAAAAAACTGAACTCATAAGATTTTGGGGGAAGAAAATTCATTTTTTAATGTTAACATCAAGTATTTGAAAAATAAAAACCATAATGTTCTTTAGATTTGTTTCCATTATTTTGAATTATTCGATTTTTTTCTGACCCTTTGCTTAGGTCTTAAAATGAGCAATAGCGTATTTAAATGGTATATAAAATTAATTAAAATAAGCTTTTGCCCCAAGGATTGATTCAAGGTTTAGCGTCTATAGTTTTCACTAAACGCTATTGCCAGAAAAACTGAAATGTGAACAATATATTAGGTATGTACGCGTACCTCGTTACCACCGTACACGTTCGTACAGTATTTTTACTGAAACGGTGTTATATTTTGCGTGGAGTTCATTTAATGAGAGGTAATTTTCACAATATAATTATTGTGCACTCCGACTTGATAATATAATTATTACCAAACACAGACCAAGCAAAACAGTAGTCATATTCAATTAAGCAAGATCACGTAATGCTTCTTGCTGAACACCTGTTATTTCTTCATCAAATAAAACAAATATAAGGCAATTTTTTTTTAAAAATCGAGACTCAATCAATATTTTAATTTATTTGGAATAGAACTTTCGTTTACTTAAAAAAAAATAACACCCTAAATCTTATCTCCCTAGAAACTAGTTTTTTTATACAGGAATAGCACTTTTGATTGTGATTTCATCTCCCTAGAGAGTGAAATCTAGCCTTGTTTAAATAAAATTAAAATAAAAGATAAGATAAACATAAAATACAAATGTTTATTTGGACATAGTATCGACATTTGGGTAGTAGGCACCTAATAAACATATATGTATATACCAGCTGACCCGACAAACGTTGTCCTGCCCGAACATTAGCTTGCCTTGGAAAAAGACTTTTTATTGATAAGTAGATACCTAGGTACTTGTTTGTGATTAAATTCCAAAACTAAAATTAGTTTATATTCAAATATTAAATTTAAGTAGGTACTTGTTTATGGTTGAATTCCAAAACATAAAATAAATATTTTTTCAAATATGGCATTATTTTTGCAAACGTCAAATTCCGGTCTTCTCATCAACATAGGGGTGTACTTATTTATGTAGAAATACGATTTTTAAAATTTTATTTATATTAAAATATTATTTTAGTATTACCAAAAATCCAGTAAAATGAAATAAATAAATGGAAATTAAAAAGAATTTAAGGAAATAATCTAATTGAGATCCACAAAAAACAAATGCTGTTTGTAAGCATTCAAAAACATTTTTTTTACACACAAAAAAACAACATCTTTTCATTTTTTTGTAAATGCATTCTAATCGAATGCAACCCTGGTAGAACGGTGAATAAAACATTTATGCTATTTACTTCTTTTTTACACATTATATTAAAGATTTTAATATTTACGAACACGCACAGCGAAAAGATCTATATTTCTTTGAAAACCGCATTAAAATCAGTTAAGCCGTTTAGGAGTTCAGTGATATCACACGTACAGAGGAATTATATATATATAAAGATAGACTAGATATTTTAGTAACATTTACCAGCCAAAACTACTTTTCACTTCATTTAGAATATTTATTTTCATGGGTATTTTCAAGAATGATTAAGCCTCTTATATTTTAAAAGGCTGATCATGTTGTGACTTCAATTAAAATATAATATTATCTGTAACTTGTAACACATAAACTAGGCCATAACAAAAAAAGTTTCATTTTGAAAAGTCAGCGAGTCCCGTTCATTCCTCTTGATCTGCAACAAAGATGCACTATTGTCGAAAGTTGAACATCGCCTTCAAAAACTATACCACAAATATTTCATAGTGAAGCTGAAAGGAAATAAGAATCTATACACTAACTGCTACATTCAGCAATTCTATAAAAAATCCAATCATACATGAATAACTTGCTAAGCACCTTACATGGTCTTAAACTAAATTTTTATCTTTATAATACCTAATATCAGTACAGCGTGGCGCAGCGTGATCTTGTCGGCCACGCACATTGTCCTGAAGGCCGTTAGTATTGACGTAATAATTCAGCTTTACTCATCGGGTCCTACAATTTACACGGGATACAGGAATAGTCAAGTGCGATAGTCTGCAAAAGGATCTCGTGAAGGCGTCTCTCATGATGTCCACACATTCCACTTAGGAGTAAAAATATACTAATGAAAACTATGATTCAAATAAATGCTGCTTTAAATGACAATTATGTCAAAGTCCATTTAAAAAGCACTTTTTGATCAAAATATATGTGAGATATCTAATTATACTAATCGATTATATCTCTTCAAGTTTCGGCGATGGACTAAACATTAACGCAAATAATGTAATACAAAAAATGGAAAAACACTTATTTACGCTGTAAATGTGTAATATAATCAAGCCAACTTTGAGTTTTGAGACAAGATAAGTTTTGAAATTATATTTTCATCGCATAAATTTAAAGTTTTATTATTATTATCATTACTATCGTGCCAATTTAGTTTCATAAAATATTTCTAAAGATATAAAAACCTGTCGACTGTCAAGTTGTACGAATCCTTATCAGTTTGTAATATGTGCGGGTATAGGTGGTTTAGTGTAGTGAGCACAAACATAATATGGCCGGTCCCATGAAACTCGTTTACAGTTACTTCACCCAAGTCTAGAAGCCATAACCATCAAAGTTTATTACCAAAAAAACACGGCTGCCATAGGATTACTCAAAATTTATAAAACACAATTTTTGACAATAACAATCATTAAATCCTTGGACCGACCATAACATACTATGTTTATGTAGAAGAAATTATCAAAATAAGAAAGTAATACGTTAGATCTTGTACTCGAACCTAGGGATAGGTAGGTACTAGATACTGCGCGCCCCTAAAAAAAAATGAAAAACCAA
The DNA here is from genome assembly GCF_059751315.1 of Micrasema longulum. NCBI lineage: Eukaryota > Metazoa > Arthropoda > Insecta > Trichoptera > Brachycentridae > Micrasema > Micrasema longulum. Next base: position 157,374 of record NW_028279332.1, read on the forward strand.
CAAAAGATAACAATATATATTGTTTTTGATCACAATTGTATTTTATTAACTTCTTTGCTTTTTTGTTGTTAACTTATTTGGTGAATTTAAGCCAGTTGCAGAGTTAAGTTTACTCAAACTTTAATTTTCTTAAACTTTATTATAGTTACTAATACTAGTTATTGTAGTAAGTTTTACAAACACAACTGATATTTATTAACTTTAAACTAATAATCTCCAGAGAAGAAGCACGAAAAGAAGTTGGTTTGCAAAAGTGGAACGAATGAACAGCTGAGGGTGGACTAAGAACATTGTTGGCTGAGTGCACAACGCTGCTCCGGAATATCCACAAAACTGTGCATCCGCTTAGATCAGCGACATGCATCTTCAGCGATAGGAAAAGTCATTATACGAGTACATATACCTGTACATTATAGTACAGCGCGAGGCACTGAATTCGATGAACGTGCATTTGCGGTCGCGAGCTCTTTGGCACGGAATATGGAATACTCCAGGGCCTCGATTATGATAGGAAGATAAAGACGTCATACCTTCACCTTGACGGTATAGTTAAAGATAAATTCGCTCTAGCGATTACAAAGATATACTACCGACCCCCCACCTTTAAGTTTTGGGTAGGTACATTAATATGAAACAAGGGGAAGCGTAAGTCACGGTACACATATCTACGCTTTTAAATACGTCATAGTTGAAGATAAAATTCTCCCGACCGACTACAAAGATATAATATCGATACCCCCCCATCAAGTTTAAATGTAAGTACATCGGTCTATTCCAACGGGTCTAGAACCCCTCGATACGTTTATCTACGCCTTAAAAGTGTCAAAAATTTTGTTCCACCTAGCAATTTTTTCTTTAATTATGATTTATTAAAAAATTTCATCGTTTTGAGGTTGGATTTTTTTTTTTAAAATGCCTATTAAAAATATAAGAGAAAAAAAAGTCAATTTTGAAGACAAATTTTATTCCGACATAACTGTCAGATTATGAGAAACGAGCGGCTAAATGCAAAAATAATCTCGTTAGATTCTGTCCTATAGTTAGAAAGTTACCACTGTAAAAAATAAATTTTGTTATGATATTTTTTCCATCTGTTTTACTATTTTTATGAGAGAACGCATCGAGAGCCGGCTTTTTAATCGCTACGTACTACCTCAGTAGATAAATGCAGACAATCGTGAAGCATATCGTTTTAGCAATGGTTAAAAGTCATGTAAAAATCATATTTAAGCGAGAATTTTTTGCTTTAATTGGGATTTATTGGAGTTTATAATAGCTTTGAAGTGGGCACTTTTTATCAAAGAAGCCTATTTAAAATATAAATGATAACTATTTTAAATGTTAATGACGTAAGGAACGTGGACTAATTTTTAGCGATCATTCATTGGCTTATTTTGATAAATAATTTAAAAAATATATATACAGACGAAGATAGCGTTCACAATCGAGGCACTGAAGTACGAAACTAAGCCACCTGTTCTGTCAATTATTTGAATAAATTTTAGTGTGTAATGGCAAATGAAATTATTTTACTTGGGATATTTACTTTAATACATACGGGAAAAAAACTATGGCATGGCCGAATTCAACGCATTCTTTTTAAGATACTCATCAAAGTCCGAATTATCGGCGTGTGCGCATGAGAAAATGATAGTTGATTGTAGCGGAGGCGATGTAAAGTGAGTTTTTATCAAACGCATATCCCTACGGAGAAACGGTGAATTGTGGATATTTGTTACAAAATACTTTCAATGATGTTTAAACCATTGTTTTACCTTTTAGTTGCTCACCTAATAATTACCTACTTCAACATTTATTTAACTATTTGCTGTTTAGAAAGGTTTTTAACATTAACAGTTTCGGTAAGCGTTGTTTCAGTCTGTTAACTTCCAAGTATCTAAAACCCATGAAAAGAGATATCAGTTTAGAGTTTAGACAACAAAACGTCAGACAGAATAGCGGAGAAACAACCATACATCATCTGAAATTGGAGGTTATAAAGCTTCTCGTAGAATTAATAAAAGTAGATGGACAAAATAGTATATAAAAAATAATACCATTTCCTTCCATTGGTACTACATACATTCCTTCAATGACTGTATTGCAAGAATATTGAATTTGCAACTTTACTGATTTGCAATGGTTTTGTTGCATTTTGCGTATTAAAATTTAATAATTTATTAAGTATCATTTTTGTGAAAATCACCCCAAGGGCACGTTAGGGATTCTCTTTTGTATTATTTCATGCATCCAAGTACTTTCAAAATAAAAGAAAGCACTGAAAAATGAGTCCTCATGAAAACTTAAGAATCCTAACATCGAATTTGAAAAAACTCTTAATTTTTTTTTTTAAAACTAGGTACTAATTTATTTATCCGTATGTTCTTCCGACAAAGATAAAAATATTTCATTCATTCTTTTGATATAGACGTAGGGACATCATTGTTACTTATAGTTAGTATTTGCTGATTGAAATACATATTATGCCAGAAATGGAGATCATTTTTGAGAAGTGAATATGAAATTCGAAGCACTTGGCATAGGAGCTTTATTAAAAAAATACATGGAATATTTTAATTTCGTAATAATTGTAAAGCCATTTTTCCCTCTACTACTACACATGTTAATAATGAATCTATCAATTTTCACACATTTAAGAACCATTGTAGGTTTTCGACAAACAAACTAGTAAGACGCGTTTTGCTGTTATCGGCGAATTTTCAAGATTATTCTAGAGCGAAAATGAAGGACGCCCCGCTCACGTCTCGTGGCATGTTCGCGACATTTTGACAAAAAACCAAACCGCATTGATGATTTAGTCACCGCGCTCACCGGAATTGGCCCTCTGCGACTTTTCCTGTTCTCAAAGATGAGGAGGACTATGAAAGGATGACGTTTCGCAAGCAAAGAGGAGATAAAGACTGAATCGGCGACGGAACTGAAGGCCATACCAAAAAGTGTGTTCCAGAAATGTTTCAAGTATTATATAACAAACTCCGTGTATTTTTGAAAAAATGTGTACATCATGTAGATACCATCCTAGGGGCCGCGCGCGCCGGTTGTATTGACAAGACCTTCGCTCACCAGACGAGACGTAAAATGACTTGACCTTATAGTAATTATTATATAACCCAAACGGGGTTTGAAAAATAAAAAAATTACATATCACTCAAATCTTTTGTAAGTTTACGTTGGTTTTCAATTTTATAAACCTTCTTTTTAATTATAAAATAATGATATAATAAATATTTTTTAACCATAATATGCAATGTGATAAATAGAAAATAAAAAAAGGTATATATGGTTAAATAAACTGAAAATAAAAGTAATAAAATGCATTTAGAAAGTTACGTGAATCGAACTCCGGAAATTTTGTTTTATTGCAAGCTCGTGCTAATTAGGCACTGAACGCGCTGCTGACCACGGGCCGTAAAGCTTAGCTTTAATATCTCAGGTAAAAGTATTAAACTTTTCAAATATTATTGTTCTCTCATTTGACCTTTTACAAGTTATCCAAACAAACAATTGCTCAAACCTCATCACCAAGTAGGTACATGAAAATAACTTAGTGCACTCCCTAGGTGGAGCATAATAAGGTCTCCTGGTCTCCACACCTCTGCGGCCAAATGTGTGAATTCCCAGTCAGGTCCGCGACATGAGCTACCAACGAACCATTCGCTGTAGACGTCTAGCACCGTGAGAACCTGATGCCTTGTAAAGTATGCAAGCGTGGTTCAGGCTCTCGAGAGGCATCCGTTAAAGGTATATGGCCTAGCCAGCTGCATTGCCTCCGCTTTATGGTGATTGTCATTCTACAGTTCTTACAGAGTCGGACCACCGCACACTCAGTATTCTTCTGAGGCATCTATTCTCATAACTCGATAGTTTGCTGTTTTGGGCCCTAGTGAGATACCATGATTCGCATCCGTAGAGGAAAATAGGTGCTATGCAGGCTGGTTGCGAATTATGAGGGTATGCATGGGTCAACTATTGTCACAACTTCTACATCCTTTTTACCCACAACCACTGTTCACATCCCACCTCATTATCCTTTGATCACCCGCCACATTTAAACCTCGTGTCTTACACCACACACTTATTTCGTTGAATGTGTGCCGCATTATAAAACTTTGTTTCCACCAACCATCAGTGTTGAGCTCCAGGTCGGGGCCAGCCATCGTGTTAGTGCCGTTCGCAAGTGTCAAGTCAGATCCGACAAGTCCATCAAGAACGAGAACCAGGTTAGTAGCATCTTTCCTAATCCAACTCATTTGCAGGGGTTGTGACCAATTGACACTGCATATCGCATATCGAGGATACCCACTTATTTTCATTAAATTTAATTACAGTCTACTTTCCTCAATAATACAGTAGAAGCTCTAGGGCTTCACCTTCGCTATTTCGCGTCCCGCATCCGCGCGAAAATTTGTTTTTCTACCACAGGTAAAGGTGACACTTAGTTTTCACCAAATAAATTTGTGATCTCCATATAACTTTCATACTGTTGAATGCGGAACCTGCTAGTCCTAGCCGCGCCCTTTTTGAATGCTGCCATTTTCCGTTACGTACATAAACTCGCAGGGCCACGATTACAAACGCAATCTTCATCGATACATATTGAGACGGTATAATGTAAAATCTATGTTTATGTACAAAATGCTTATATTTGCAAAATGCTCTTCGTCGGTAACCTGTAAACTAAACATGTTTAAAAAAATATATACCTACCTTCTTATTATATTTTTCATTCAGAAACCATAATTTTAGTTGGCAGATAAAGTTGAAAATAAATGTTAAATTCTCATTGTAATACGGGCCCTGGTAAGACCCTTTCTATGATGTGATATGAGATGTCGTGTATCTAGGCACGAAACGTTAACACAACAACGTATAACATTGCAAATGAATTACCGAACAAAAATGTATTCATCAAACAAAACAGCTAATATATCCTAATATAAAAAAACTTTCCTGATTAAAACGGAGTATAAAGGAAATATTATTTAAATATTTTCGTATACCCTTATGACTCTTTGGTTGGTTTTTAGATAAATTACCCCTCAAAATATTACTTCGGTGTTAAAACGATGATTTCTTTTTAGCCAAGCAACACGTACTGCTGAATAACATGGTCCAGGCAGACACGCCATTGATACTGCGTTATATCTAAAAGTCTTAGAAAGAGTGAATGAACTGCTTGCTGAATACATCTTTGCTGTAGAAACAAATCCTTACAGGTTATATGAAGAAATTTCTCTACAAACTCGAAGCATTCTAAAAAGAAGATACGGCGGATGTTGCTCTTTCGATCGAACAGTTTAGAACAAACGCGTGGGTCGTAGTCAAAATGTCCAATCGGAATGTATGGAAACTTTATTTTATCCTAATTCATTATTGACAAATAATTCGATTCATTAGTCAATAATGTTTTCTGGTGTCTTCCAAAAATAATAGCAAAAGTTTCGTAATCATTTCGGCGAATTGATAATTTCTATTCAATTGAATCCCAGTCAGTGAAGAATTTTCTTTTCTCTTTTCCTCAATCCAACGGAGTACATATTACCTACTTCTGGATTACCTTCTTTCATCACAAAGATGTCGAGGCTACCGGATTAGAGAGGGCTCCTTCGGGCAGTTCTTCTCGTTCGGCAATGAGCAACTTTTCACCGCCCCGCCGAGAAGACCGAAGCCCTCAGAAGTGGGGTGCAGTATATGGTGGGCAAATCAATATTTGGAGTCCTGAATAAATTGCGAGTAAGTACCGGATTTAGGCCTCTGAAGGTTTTACCAAAATTGACAGGTACTTCAACAGAAACTTACACAATGTACAAATTGGTCACTTAAACCAGGTCACGTAAAGGCCTACACTTCATATGCTCTTCTACAAAAGTAAAAATATCTGGATATAGGAGTATTAATTCCCCGCACAGGTAAAGGCAATGGACAAAACTACTGACCGCTAGCTACTAGCTAGTGCACAGTCGCAGTCGGTAGAAGTGATTTGTTAGTCAAGGCGGCACTAATTAGCTATTTGTGTGCTCCATCTCCCGGTGCGCTTTCCTTCGCTAATTTGGGAAACCATAGAAGCGTGTCCAACTCTCCTCTGAAGGTACGCGTATTTTATTATACTGACCAAACCATACGTGACGTAAGTATTGTTTCCTAACTCTTATTTATAATTAAAAATCCGATGTATTTTGTATATCTTGGTGTAACGACTGTGCTCCAACGCATTAAACTCTCCTAGGTTAATAAATGAACAAGACGCTAAATCGAAATTATTAAATTTCGCTAGGGTTCATCTCAAAGCCGACCAACTTAGAATAATACAACTTAAATTGAATATAATTCATTGTTCAGATATTAGAGGGATTTTTCATAAAATCCCATTCATGCGGAAACTATTGTAGATTAAATAGCCTATGGGTTCATATTATTACTATTTAACGCATTAACTTTGTGGTTACATTAACATGTTACTATATTTTATTAAATATTTGTATATAGCCACTTACCGACTCTTCTATGTCTACCGGTTTCGAGACTCTACATCTCATCGTCAGGACACAAATGAAACCAGCATACGCAACCCACTATACACCATCACCATAGTTGTTACACTGATAAAAATAAAAATTAAACGATGTGATTTTATACTTAATTTTTGGTTTTTTATAATGTTTTGCTTTTAGTACGGCCGTACTCGCTGATATTATTATTCTTATAAATAGTTTTAGTATTTAAAGCTTTGTTTGTGGTCAAACATTTCGCTTAATGTTATTTAATATTTAATAACATCTATTGGTTCAATTTTTACGTATACCATTATTATCAGTGCGAAAAAGACATGGGCAATAAAAACACACATAAAATCACGGTTTATGAGGAACATTTTGATTTAACCTTTTTTGGTTAAATTTTAATTCTTGAAATGCTAAACTTGATGAACTCATAGGAATTCAAATACTAAAATGAAAAATCATAAAACAAGTGCTTCCAAAACACCAATTGGGTAAACTAATTCATATTGATTACAATTACTCGTACAACTTTATATTTTTAGTAACTTAAGTTATAGTCAAACATAGTGCAACAGAGAGAGAAAACAATTTTGAGGACGGATTATGGAGGTCTGGGCATTTATTAAACTAGCCAATGACAGGTCGTAAGCCCTGTAAATGCCTAGACCTCAATATTGACTTCTCAAAAATGTGTTTCGTCTCTGTTGCAATAAGTTTAAATATAAATAACTCCCTAGGGAGAAAATCCAGCCAGTCTGCAAGCATTTGGACATACTCAAACATTGTTAATTTATTGTCGTTTGGAAATTTTGGCTTTAGTTCAATAAAAGTGCGATTCCGGGTTGTTTTAAGATTGGTTCATAAGGCAGACAAATACAGTTCATAAGATTTCCATATCACAACAGCTTCACTTCTGTTGGGAAAATATCCAGTATTGTTTGCAAATAAGTTTTATTTCTTCGATAGCGGAATGGCTGTTTCCCCTTTGGTATTGACGCGTAGACTTCCAGCTCCCTGTGGAAGAATCATCGACCGACAATCACGTATGCAATCGATATATCGTTTCAAATCCCGCAATAAATAGGGGAGAATCGACTGACCCGGCACCGGTCTACTTAGGCCCGACTTAAATCCGAAATTGGGTTTTTCAAACGCGCACGTGTCATTTATTACCGCCCCCCGGTGGGACCCCCTCCCCCCGAAAGGATAACTATAAACCTATTATGATTTTTTTCAATAACGCCCCGTACCGCAGCGTAAAAAGCTCCGAATTAATCCTTCGCTCTGATAAGGGTGGGTAATGATCGATGCATCATTTGATACAAAGACATTGTGAACGCACTAGCGGATTACGATCGGCACTAGGCAATTCTGCTACTGGGAACTGATTAATCAAGCGACTCCCTAAAAATAGTTTAAATGCGAGATTTGCTATAAAATTAAAATGTTTTTATCAACAGACGAAAAATTTAGGAAATATAAAAAATAAGGCAAAAACGTTAATGTTGCGCAGTGTTGAAAAATTAACCAGTGAAATATATTAATATGGTAAACTTTGTAAATTTAAATTTATTTTGAGTAAAAACGTTTTTAGGGAAAAATTAACAGTAAATTTAAATATGAACAACTCCGTAGGGAGAAAATCTAGCCAGTCTGCAAGCATTTGGACCTACCTGGTAAAAGAAGAAGTATAAAAATTGGAAAATTGTTTTCAGGCGTTGCCTAGTAGGTGATTTGGTTTAGCCAGATGAATCTCACCCACGTGATAAAGGTTTCAGCTCTTTTACTTCACAAAAGTCAACAGATGGAAGAGTTGAGGAAATGTGGATGTTCAAACATGGGCAGAATGGTAAATGTTGCACAGTGTGTAAAGTGGCCACTTAAACCAGCCAATAACAGGTCATAAGCCCTGTAAATGCCTAGACTTCTATATTCCCTTCTCAAAAAAGTTTTCCCTCTCTGCTTCAGCCAGTCTGCAAGCATTTGAACATACTCAAACATTGTTTGTAAATTAAATTCAAAAAGTTTATCGGCAATATGTTTTGATACACTTTTGATTAATTAATTTACAAATGGATATTAAATATTTATCAAATTGATTTTAGACTAACATATTTTAGTATCTATCGACATCTGAAGTGTAAATATGAACAATTGTATTCAATTATTAGTTACTTATACCATTACAGTACCTTTCGCAATATTGGGTGATCGTAATGATAGGGAAAAGAAATAAAGTGTAAAAATAACTGTCGTCCGTGTAAGTTATTCCGTAAGCTTACTCCTTATATTATTTTATTTAATTTACAACGTTTGCGAAGGATAAGCTAACGTCCTACCTACGCACCTTGTAAATAGTCAATACCGCGCCACGTGGCTGAGTGTCAAAATATTGCGCGAAAACTCCATTGTGGGACACGTGGCAAACTTTAGCCTCCTACCGAGTAATGGATCCGAGTAAGCTGTCAACGTTTTATTAATAAAAAACTTGAGATTATTTTCAAAACCCTCCACAACACCCCTTAGTAAAACATTGAAATTTTCCCATACATAACAGAGAAGGACTTTTCGAGAAAAGGTTATGAATTTACGAGAAATTGTAAAGATTCAAAAATATTTCAACAGATTCAAAATAACGAAAGATATTTCAAAGGAACAAGTCTAAGATTTTACAGGTCTTAGAACAGTCAATTCCAAATAAATGTCTCAATTTTCATGTTTCTTTTTCCAAAAAACCGCATCATCATAGTTAAAATTTATTTTTATGACATTTGTTTGCATTTGAAATAGAAAAATCGTTAAAGGTTAAAAAAATATAACAACATAAAATACAATATCTACGGACCAGCTAACAGTTTTGTTTTATTAGCAATATTTTATGTTACAAATAAATAATTTTTGTCGTCATTAAAACAGTTTTTAAAAATTGTTGTTTCCAATCTAATATGCGATAAACATAAAAAAACATATTTTTCATAAAACACCGGCAATGATGACCAAACATTATATTACATATTCATACATTTATGAGGTTTTTCTAAAATCTTAATAGACTGCTGCAGATTTAGCGTCCCTATAAAATTTTATTTACTCGCAATAAAACGGCACCGTGTAATAAAATTGACATTTTATTCGATAGGAATATCGCGTTATTTAAAGTTATTGCTGTCCTAAGTATTCTAACTAGAATCTTGCCCACCACAGTATACCTGTTTTCTAAAATATTATGTACCTGACATTATGTATATGGGTATCTAGAATTTAGAAGTGGAATATTCTGAGGGCCACGTAAATAGTCTTCGCTGTATTTGGTGAAAGAGTTACGAGGCTCGACACAATCCGTTATTTTTATCAGATTCACTCGCAGCTCTTTTTTTGAGAGATAAGCTAACTGCTACCCATGTCACATAATTTCGACAAACAATTATGGTTATAAAGTCATCGGATTTTTCTGTAGACTACTTTTATTTGGTTACAGTTAAAAATAAAAATCCAATCCGACGTCTTGCGCTTAGGTCAGCCACGTCTACCGCGAAAGAAAAAATAAACTGACAGCATTTAAATTAAAAACAATAGCAATAATACATTTTCAAAAGTTAAGTATTATTACTAGGAGTACAATGTCCATTTAAGTAGTCTTAAATAAAGTGATCTCACTGTGAACCTAATTCGGAACACAGACGTACGAGAAGTAGTGTCTTGTCTAATGCACCGTAGAAATCCAACAAGAATTTCAAAGTTACAGCAAAAACCTATTTGAATACTTAAAAGTATAAAAGATGTAGTTCAAAGCAGAAAATAGTTATACCTCTATAGCGTACCAATATACATATAAATTATCTGATACAAAAAGAAGAAGCTTTCGTGAAAAATCAATATTACCATTTACAAAACAATTTAACGTACTGTTTTGGCGTATGAGTGTGATGCGCTAACACTGACAGTAAAGATGGCTGGACACTTTTGAGCGAAAGGTACTCCGAAGAATCTGCGGACCGGTGAGAGAGAATAATCAGGGGCGCATTTGTATAACGAAGAACTGTACAATAAATACCAGGCCTCGAGCATCTCGGCACATATGAAGTTGCTTAAATTAAGATGAGCCGGACATGTGCAGCGAATGCCTGATTCACGTGTCTCTAAAAAAATAATGAGCGGACACCCGAGTGGAAGAAGATCAGTGGGAAGATCCAGGCTGAGACGGGAGGATGAAGTGAGAAAGGATGCAGGGCAGTTTCTCCAGGTGGCAAATTGGAAGACGGCGGCTGAGGACAGGCAGAGTTGGAGGCGAAAGTTGCAGGAGGCCAAAGCGCGATATAGGCTGTAGCGCCATCGGAGAGAGAGAGAGAGAAAAGGAAGTACAAACATTAAAAAACGTTGTCCAGTAGGTATAAAAATTTAGTCAAATGAATCTCACCCACATCAATAATGGTTTCAGCTATTTAATTTCACGAAAGTCAACAGATGGAAGAGTTAGCGAAATGCGTATATTCAAACATAGGTAGAATGGTCAATGTTACACAGTGTGTAAAGTTGTCACTTAACACTTTGTTTCCCGGAGCCGTGTAAACACGTGATTATATAACCATGCGTTGTGTCCCGGTCCCGTGTTTTCACGTGGTTTACCTGCTGTCTAAAAAAGTGCATTTTATTGACATCTAGTTACTTTTATTAGTACTTTGTCGCTGCTGGTAAACCACGTGAAAACACGGGACCGGGACACAACGCATGGTTATTATAATCACGTGTTTACACAGCTCCGGGATACAAAGCACAAAAAAAGGAGTGCGGCCCTGTATATGTGCGAACATTGCAATGCGCAATGTGGCCCTCCATAAAGGCTAATGTTGGCCAAACTATCATACAAAAATGACTTATTTAATTGTTTAAAATAAATATGAGAAGTTTTAATTGATTTAACCTAGTATTTTCATAATTATGACACTATTAAGAAACCCTTCACAAAGTATGAAATTTCACAAAAATGGGCCGGGCACAGGGTTAATTATATGTGTATTCGGCCGGTACTCAAAGTGTTAAACTAGCCAATGACAGGTCATAAGCTCTGAAAAAGCCTCGACTTCCGTATTCCATTCTCAGAAAAAAACGCTCTCTTTTGCGATAAATTTCTAAAAACTTATTGTTTGTTTTTGCATACCACTCTCAATAAGTGTTTTACCCAGCGTACGCAAGCTATTAAGCTAAATTAGTATGCATCGCGTAATATATAGAATTCCCCTAGTTCATTGTGACGATTGTTACAGCGAAATTACATGAGCCGTGAAATCTTGTAAGAATCACGAAAGACTACAAAATGTCCCTTAGTTCGGTGATATGTTAAAATTAAAGCCTGGAGTAATTTCAGGCGACATGAGGCCGGGCTCCCTGGCCCCCCCGATCCTAGTCTCAGGCCCATTCCCCGGAAGGAGGGGGGTCGGGGCATTGAGTTATGCACAACCGAATGAACTATTCCAATTTATCAGGGTATTGATGCCGACACATTTAACAATAAGAAAATAGCTCGGCTAAAAAGAAAATGAAAAAGTTCACCATGTGCACTCAAATTTCCCATTTTCGCAACCCTGATTAACTACGCTCGAATTTTAATTACACCTAATTTGGAAATCCAAAAGCATATTTTAAATAAATACAAATTCGTAGACACGATGAAAAATCGGTGATAAATATTATAATTTCTCAATTATCCGGTAAAATAATCCTACAATATTAGTATCCGATATACCTACCTTTAAAGCGGATATTAATAATTGTGTCATACAAAAAATCTAAAAGATGACCGTCGAATCTCGCACCTGAAAATTTTCTTTTGTTGATAATAAATAAATGCACCTGACCTATTTTACCACAGCAGATAGCTTCCGCACAGTAACCGTATAAAAAATGTATAATAAAAAATAATGATGGTGAAAAGGTTTCCTCGAATGAAAATCAATTCAGGATTTCCAAAAAATTAAATGACTTACTTTTTATCGTACCTTAATTGTTTTCTTAAATAAAACATGGTATTAAGATACCCTGAAAAATCCTAATAAAGATTATTCACTATCACATCATAATATACATACATGTTATAATACACTATGTAAACGAGCGATGCCGGGCATTCCATTCTGGTTGTGGTCCCGTACCAAGTGTTGCGGACTCACGAATCAGAGGATAGACATTCGAACCCCACTATACTCCAACTTGATTCTTATTTTCTAACTCGTTGGAAATGGCCCCGAAATCGAAATATTTGGGTTAATAATAAGATCGCAAATCGCTGTTGCGCCTACAATATCCGATTAGCATGAAAATATATATATATTTTTTTTATATTTATTTCTTAAGTTAATTATTTATTTATTTCGACGGCGTACGCCTTCGATAAAATATAAAATAATATTTAAAAACAATTATAATAAAACAAAACACCTGAACACCTGAACACAGCATAAAAAATATAGATACATGAAATAAAATCAGCAGAAAATAAGGAAATAATAAAGAAAAATTAAATAATTAACTATAACATAAATAAAAGGTTTAATCAAAAAAGGTATTGAAGTAACAGAGGCTATGTATCATAGCATAAACAGTTAAACAAATATTACACTTGGTACATTTTTATAATTTAGAAAAGAAGTGATTAAAAAGTAATGATTTTAATTGATATAAAGATAAATGAAATATGTCTAAGTTTCCATATTTGTTTGCTAACATGTGAAACAAGTTAGCTTATATTATAATACATGGTATATAAACTAATATTTACACTTATTTTACTTACATATATATTAACATCATTTTACAGTACACAACATTTCTTTTTAAGTTCATTCAAACTTTTTTTTATTCCTCATACATTTAGGTATCTTTTAATAAATTTTCGAATCTTTATACATAATACAATTTTAGGATTCCGTTTTTTTTATTCAAATGGCAGCCTTATTCTATCCTTATTTCTAGTAATTTATTAATTTATTTATAAATTTACACACCCTACGGGCTTTTATATATATTAGAAATTACATTCGAGTGCAGCAGTAAAAAGTAAGTATGTAAATTTAGTTAAAACTAAAGATAACATAAGAAAAACTAAAATATACAATAATAAGTAAAAATAAGGAAATGTACCAACATGGGTATATGGGTACATATAAAAATATTTAATCAATTTACGTATGAAAACATACACACACACATAAACATCCATATGCATACATACACACACATATACATACATGCATGTACATATATATACATACACATACATGCACATACATATACATACACATAAGTTCATACATTATTATAGAGATACATGAGAAAAAAAATAGTAAATAATGAACAATATTAAGAAATTTTATACAAATTAATTTACAACCTTTTGAAAACTTAACCCATAATTATATAAAGACAGACAAAATATATCAACTTCACCATACTCGTTACCTAGCCGGTGTAGTCTAGGTATTGGTGAATTGTAATAATAATTGTAATTGCCAGGTGATTAAAAAAATAACGCAATATAATTATGAAATTATTTTGCACTATCTTATCAATGAAGTGTTTGTGGGATAATTTAAACAATGAAGCTTTCGATGGTGGTTTTTTTAAAATATTTTTAAATGGTGAATTTTTTTTTGTTTTTTTTTAATCTCTCTAAAAATGATGTGTGTAAAACGCAACTGTAATTATTATTTATTTCGACCAGTTCGGCGTCGGTCTGAGTCGTCCTCGTGTGTAATGGCCATCGCGTTTGCCTACCATGCGAGAGGTTTCGGGTGAAATAGTTATTTAAAAGGGTGTTTTCACACCAGAATATTTTATAGTCCCCAGACTGGCATCTGAAGCATAAGACTGATCATCTTTCCTTCATTTAACAAAAATGATCAAGGTACGCTGCAATCGGTGTACCAATGCAGTTCCCTATGCACCATTAGGTGCGGAAAGGGAATGATGATGATGTTTCGAAACACATAACCTAATCTGTCGTCATGACGTTATTCTTCATTTCAACCGCTATTTTCAGAACGATATGTAAAAATAAAGATTTGAAATTGTTTTTCAAACCTCACGACATGAATTCCATTAAAAATTGGGCTCGTAGATGAATACTATAAATTGTGGGGTAGGAAATAAACAAAAATACAAGGGCAGTGGAAATTTACCCCACGGCAATAAAAAAAAACATTACTACACGTTCTAAGACTAAGTTTTTATTGAAGACTCCTTTGGGGTGGCTTTAGTAATTTAAAATGGGGAAGAACTCCAACTATAAAACTTTAGCAATAGAAACGGAGCACCATATTCTACTATCAATTTATCGGGCATGAAATAACATAATTAGGCTGAATGAGATTATTGCATTAATTAATTCTTATCGCCCAATACGTAACCACTAGGGTAACAAACGATCCCAAATCATAAAGGCATCATTATATCAATAATAATATTAAGTAATATTTATCCGAAATTTGTAAGAAAGTACGAATTAAATTCTTGCGGGATTATTGCAATACACTATATAAATGACGAACTAATACAGAGATCATCATAGTTTTATCCGCATCCGATGGTGCATAGGGCACTGCATAGATCAGCTGTTACATGAAGATAAGGTGATCATTTTTACGCTTTAGGTGTCTGTCCAGGAACAATGAAATATTGCGGTGTAGCCACCTTTTAAATCAATATTTTATGTCGATCTTTTCGGGAATCGAGCCCGGGACGTCAAGTATGGTAGTCGAACAAACCAGCCACTTACACTACAAGGCGTATTTATTTTTATTCGATTTCCTTATTCAGGATTTTTACCTGAGAGTAGGCATATTCGAATTTACTAGTTTCGGATTCAAGATATATTTGGCAAACAAAACTGTATTTCTCATCCACCCGGACACTGAGATTCTTATAATTTAGTATTTTTTTTCTTTATTTTTGGGCCATGTTTTTTTTGTCGTAAATGACGATAATGTCGTAAATGACGATAAAACGTGATAATTTTCTAAAAAATAAAAAAAAAATTGGATTCGTACCTCGAACTTCCTGATCCGGAGCCTGCAATACTACCAAGGGACCAAAACTGATAATTATATTTGGTATAAATTTATTTCAACAGAGAGGGAAAACATTTTTGAGAAGGGATTATGGAAGTCTAGGCATTTATAGGGCTTATGACCTGTCATTGGCTGGTTTAAGTGGCCACTTTACACACGGTGTAAAATTCACCATTCTGCCCACGTTTGAACATCCACATTTCCTCAACTCTTCCATCTGTTGACTTTTGTGAAGTAAAAAAGCTGAAACCTTTATCACGTGGGTGAGATTCATCCGGCTGAACCAAATAACCTACTAGGCAACGCCTGAAAACAATTTTCAAATTTTTAGACTTCTTCTTTTACCAGGTAGTTAATTCGACAATGTACATTGTTGAATTATATTTTGTCATTGCAATGACTTTTTGCTAAATTCTTTGTATAAGCATGAGGTCCCAAGTTCTATTTTCAATGCATATATTTCCTCGCAATATTTCATCGTCTCTGACAAGCACTGTATCGTAAGACTGATCATTTTGTAATAATCGATAAGGATGCACTTCACTTTGAGCAACAAAGAAGAAAAGTTCACGCTATTTCGCCGTGAAGACAAATATTTAAAGATGATTGAACGCCACAAAACTCAACCTTTAGAAACTAGCTTCCTTCTTATTCTTACTTGTTAATCTATAAATTCACACCAACTATTTTCACATGTCAGTGTTTATTACATGTGGAACTTGAATAACATACATCAAACTCGGATTTACGAAATCTGGCGACTGACAACACTTAACAGTTCTTCCAAGAACTCGGTAGAAATTGAATCGGTTATTTGAGAGAAAATGTTCATGGCGGATGTGTCCTTGACTTGAAACACATTTCATTCCATTAAGAAACCATTGAGGTATATAACTAGAGTAAGCATGAGCGTTCGAATGTGTCCCCTCAACCTGCGGCTAGTTGGCATATGTTTGATAGAACGGACTTTAGTCTGTTGCGAGCGTTCACCGGCTACTTTTCTCCTCGCAATTACTAAAATGCCTATATGTACGCTGAAATACTGCACAAATTGATCTGGAAAAGCGATGGTATAACATTTCACCGGTAAGTGATATTTATAATTTATTTAATAGTTGTTTCAAATAGCTTTTTTGATGTTAAAAAACATTTTATTAATATTTTTTTCTGTCGTAAGCTATTTCCTGTCTCTGTTCTACTCAATTAGTCGGGTTTATAGTGAAACGATAAACAAAGGTGACGCGTATGCGGAAAGGAGCGACATACTGAATAGAACTTACAGTTGACCGATGTAAACAGTCCGTACTTTTTATTCAACCGATTCAATTATGCAGTTCGACTACATTCTTCAGGCTTATAAAGACTATAAATCATTTGTAATTCTCAGAATCAGATGACTCTGATCGTGGTTTTTACTATAGTGCTTAAAACAGAATTAAATTGTGAGAAAAGATGTCTCCGAAGAATTCTGGGTAAGTGTGAA
The DNA here is from genome assembly GCF_059751315.1 of Micrasema longulum. Classification (NCBI taxonomy): domain Eukaryota; kingdom Metazoa; phylum Arthropoda; class Insecta; order Trichoptera; family Brachycentridae; genus Micrasema; species Micrasema longulum. Next base: position 174,440 of record NW_028279332.1, read on the forward strand.
TGCGGTGTGACGGTGTAAGAAATTTTGGAATAAGACAACAGGGCAAACCCAAAGCGTCGAATATCTTGTCAGCTTGGCCATTTACTGTAGATGCCTCCAGAGAGCCTTAACCACATTTGCCTACTTTACAGGGCATAGGGTTTTCTTTGATTAATACGCAATTCACGTCTGAAGTATGGAGATCTGGACGAGGATTTACACAGTAATTATATCAGCCATAAAGACTTGTCAAGAAAGGAAATCATCATCCATGATAGATATAGTTAATGCAAAAAAATGTATTAATACTTGCAGGGCATCAAATACCAAACACGCCTCAAGTGGAACGAAAGTTCTGTTGACGAACGACAACAGTCGTTCTTCTCCTGGCGAGTTTTCTGTGGTTTCCTCGTCATTATAGGAAATACGGAGAAGCTCCTAAAACAGGCCACAGCCGAAACATCCCACCCGGATTTCTTATATTAATACATAAAATATAAAGTGTTTCTTTGTCAGTAAATTTGCTTTTTTTTACCTTTATAATTTCAATAGATAACCCTTAGAAGTTAATAAATAGTAAGCAAGGTAAATAATATAACTCAATTCCTATATATAGGTAATATATAATGAGCTGTAGAAGTCGGGAGTCCTCCTGTGATTTGATTACAGACAGAGAAGACTGGACACCATAATATTATGCTAACCTACTAGTGAGCGAAGATGAAATAAATATGTGAGTAAAGGCTTGATCAATTTATGTATTTTTGACCTAAATTTGTAGATGTAGGCTCCTACATTTAACATCATTCACTCTTTATATTTTTAAACGAAACAAAAATTAGAACACCTTTTTTGCGCAATTTTGTAACTATATAAAACAGTTTAATTTTTAAATCAATAAAAACGAATGTGGAATGTTTTAATTACTGCAAAAATTACATTGATCACAAAATTTTCAGGCGTTGCCCAGTATGTAGGTGAAATAATTCAATCAGATGGATCTCACTCGCATAAATAAAGGTTTCAGGTCTTTATCTTCACAAACATTAACAGATTAAAGAAACTGAAGGAATATAGATGTTTAAATATAGGCTAAATGGTGAATGCTATACAGTGTGTAAAGTGGCTACGTAAACCATCCAATGACAGGTCATAAACCCTGTAGATGCCTAGACTTCTAAATTCTCTTGAATGTTCTTCATCTCTGTTGTAATATGTTAATATTAACAACAGCTACCTAGAGAGTCGAATCCAGTCCTTATCTCTCAACTCTAAATATTGTTGACTTTGACGTTCCTTCGGTTGGGAGTCGGGATACAAACGTGTTTAGTATTCCGCTAAGTGATAAGATAGAATCGATTGTCTATATTCTCGTGTTAAGTAAATAATGTTATAATAATAGCGGCTAGTTAATAAGTCGAAGGATAACTACTCTGCCTATCGACGCCAGCGCCAGCGGTGTCAAACGCCCATCGAATGCAGAATTTGCGTGGCGCGCTCAGTAAGGCAAAGGTTTAAAGTAGGTTGTTGGGTCTGTATCACCTGTATCTAGTTAGGTACCCCAGTCAGTGCCGGAGTTGCACAACGCGACTTGCATTACAGAACCTGACGCGGGTCGTAACAGGGCTTCGTAAAACATTATCATTATCACTTAAATTACTATAATTACCGCGAATCGAACAAAAATGATTAATACTAGTCTAAAAGTTTATATCCAGACATAGAATATATATTTTTTCTATTTGAATTGAAAACATATTATACGAGTCGTACATAATTTTATATAATATTGCCAAAGAGTTTTTGTAAAAAACTTATGGTTGTACCCGCATATGTACTTAATACAGGGTAAAAAAGTATGAAAATCGTATTAAAATTACATATACATAATACAAGCTAAAAAAGTATGAAAAAGAATAAAAATCATTTCAAAAGTTTTAAAAACTACATGTACATAATACAAGCTAAAAAAGTATGAAAATCGTATTAAAATTACAAATACATAATACAAGCGAAAAAATTATGAAAAAGAATAAAAATCATTTCAAAAGTTTTAAAAACTACATGTACATAATACAAGCTAAAATAGTATGAAAATCGTATTAAAATTACATATACATAATACAAGCGAAAAAATTATGAAAAAGAATAAAAATCCTTTCAAAAGTATTATAAATTACATAAACGAGCAAGAACGGTAAAACATGAAAAATTATATGTTCAAGATTCCCATTCTCTGGATCAACAAACATTATTAATTAAAAGTACTTCTGAAATAAATAATTCTTCAATTCGCAAGTCCTGTTTCTGTATTTTGAAATTTTTGTAGCAATTTATTGAATTCCTTGAAACCTACGTATTGTAAAGATCTAGTACCAAACATCGTAGACTTTACAGATCCAATATAAATATTATTTTTTATCGAGTACTATACTGATGGATGTCTCTATTGAAAGCGAGCCTTATGTTACTGTGAATTGAGTCGAGAGTTGTTTTAGTGATAGTGCTAGTTATCTCGAAATGCGATTCCGCTAATCATCTCGTAGCGTATTTTTTTACACCGGTATTATATGAAAAGCAATGAATTTAACGTTTATATTTAAATTAATAATAATAAGAAATATTGGACTAGGTACCTGTATCTTCAAAGTAATAGTATTATTGGAAAAATATAACCACGTGCCTTTTTGAGGATCACGCGGTGTTTTTTTTTTTTACCTTATTATTTTTTTAAATTTATTTGTTCTTTTACAATTTATATATTACTTTTTTACATTAATAATAATGTTACACGGGGTGTCCTGTGCCAAGGGGGACATTTCATATACTTTTAAAACATGCCTTATTAAACATAATTAAATCATAATATCAAATACATATAAAACATAATAAAAACACATGAAACTCACAAATAATAACATTTTTCTACCTATTTGGCCTGATCCACTCATCAATCCGTGCGCATCCCATCTCTATTATCCATTTCTCAACGGCAATTTTATAGTGACAGTATTTACTAATTGTCCTTATGGACAATGGAAGTAGATTTTACACTCGAATGGGAAAGTATACCAATCCTCTTAATCCTCAATAATACTAAAAATCAAGTTAAACAATATATAATCCAGTTGGATTTATTTTTTATTTACTTAACATGCTCGTCTGTTTCCGGGAGGATGAAGAATACAGATATGTGAGCGAAATATAATCAGACTACTGGAAGAGTGTTTTCGATTCGATAATTTCTCTCGGAAAAAATCCTGAAAAAAAAATCGAGCGGAGAAAAACGGCATGGTTGGCGTATTTACCTATCATGTCGAGGCCTTTGGTTCGATACCTGGGAGGATCGACATAAAATAAATGTTAATAAGGTGGTTTTATACTGCAATATTTCACTGACCCTGGGCTGGCACCTGAAGGGTAAGACTGATCGTCTTACCTTTCTGTAACACAGAATCGAAATACACTGCCTCTAGTATTCCGATGTAATGCCCTCAGGTGCGGGTTAGGGTTCGACGATGATGATAATGATGATAATAATGGTGATGGTGATGATGATGTACTCGCATAATACCAAATTATTTTTGATTAAAAGTGACTTAAAACGTCAATTCGTAAAATAAAACATTGGTTTACTTGTATTTCATTAATATTTAAATTTTAAAATGCAACAAAAAATCGCCTAGCCCTACTTGGAGGCCGTTTTTACGTATCAAAAGCGGCAAAGGAATTCGCCTATGAGGCTAGGACGGGGACGAAGCCCACGCGCGACTCTAACTCGAGCCAGCGAGCGGCCTCGTGCGGCCTCGCGCTACATGCGGGCCACCGAGCATGAGACGACTGCCGAACTGAACCTGAGTACCTGAGTACCTGAGCACCTGAGTACCTGAGCAGTGAGCAGTGCGCGATCCGAGCTGCGCCCGAGCTGATACTCGCTTTACACTCTACCCTACCCGGGTAGGGTAGAGTGTAAAGCGATGATGTTCCCCGGGGAACATCATCGCTACCATCCCCTGGCGAAAGTGGGTGCTGTAATTGTCGTATATAAATACTCTTTTACTTTTAAAAAAAAAAAAAGTTTTTATGATTAACCCAAATATTTCTCTTTGAGGGCTATTTTCAACAAGCTCTAAATAACTCACTATTAAAAAATGGGAATCAAGTTGGGGTAGAGTGGGATTCGAACATTTGGTCCGTGAGTTCGAGACTCTACCCAAAGGACCACAACCTGATTCTAATCTAAATCTAAAATAAAAATAAATGTATCGTTGCATATCTGAATATCCGTGACTGTACCACGAAACCATAACCACCGCTTCTTTCGAGTCACTCGTATCTATACAATGTGAAAGCACTTCCTCCGCATACCTGAAACCGCTTTACAGACCGTGGATCTTTCTATCGGTTTAACGCATCCAAAAAAAGCTATGTTTTTTTGTCAATAAACGAGTTGCTCTTTTTAACTTTCAATTTCGTAAATCGCGATTTCAATGTATTTTAACTGTACTACTTTCGCTATGAGTTGGGAAAATTATATGGAGGGCCTCTGTCGGCTATTGTCAGTCATCCTCATGACCATATTGCAGACACGAATGATAGAAAAGACTGTATTTACTTGTATCACAATAGTCCCTGTCCATCATATTAATTTTGTAAATGTAATAAGCTAATAGTGTTTTGTTATTTTATAATACCTTCCTCGTTTTCTGCATAGATCCACATTTTATGAAGAATTTTAAGTAGATAACTTTATTGTTTTATGAAAATTGGTAAACAAAAACCAAATTATATACGTCTGATTAAAAAGTAAGAACCTGAAATATGTATTTATTTATTCATATCAAGATATATATTACAAAAATAATAATAACGTCGCCATAACACTATGAGGCCAAGAGCCCTGTGTTGAGTTAGGATACAACATAATAGAAAGTAAAAACTACAAAAAAATAAAATAAACAAACATAAATTAAATAAACATCTGGACAACACGCTTAATAGTACAATATATAAATATATGCAGTGTCTCGCAGCAGTCTCCTGCAATAAAATAAAAAGCATGTTCTTATAATATAATTAACGACAGGTATAGATACTTCTTAACTTCTTTTGCGTTTTAAAATTATGAAACCTGTGTAACGATCTTGTCACAGCAATCATGCAGCTATGTGCTGAAACGACATGTTGTAAGTTTATGAATCGTTTTTTAATCCGCCAAAAATATTCACGAAGGTGACTGTTATATTGATTGTTATCAACCTATTTTAAATTGACACAAAAAATAGTATTTTTTCGTCAAGGAAACCAGTGAACATAATCAAGTCCAACCTCGATATTAGTAGTCATTATTGAAGAAGTAACCTTTCGCCGCTCGATGCCATCGCGCCATAGGTTCTAAGATGCCGCTCACACAAATAAAGAAATCTGGGTAATAAACATGTCTAGCAAGACGGAGTCTCCGAATAGCACTTTTTAATCCATGTCATAAACCACGTCGAACTCTAAAAAGTTGTCCTTTAAATATTATTTCCTAATGCTCCGTGTTCAGACCGAGAAGACGAGGCTATCAGACCTGGCCAGCATGCAAATATGCTTGTATTTTTGATAGGCTAAAAGGCATAAACTGCCGTTTTACGATCCGACGATAGCTATTTAGTTTTCTAAGCACGTCACTATCGAAGACTGGAACCGGAATTCGTTAGAAATAAAAACAAATCACTGATTTCATTCAATTATAATTTGATATTTATTTTTCAGCGTGAATAATAATACGAGTGACACTATCGTAAAAGAGAATCGGTATGCATTTCGACATTAATCAATTAATTAATACGCGTAAATATTCACATAATTACATTTATATACTACAGAAATTAAAGGCTAAAATAATTTTGAAGCCAGTTAAATCTTGAAGCGATCGAAGGATTAAAGTTTCATTTTGTTGTAAATATGTGAGCTAAGTGTTTTATTGAACATGTTACGTTCGGAATATCTTTACTTTGTCTCGCACGTCCGCGGTTTCCAGCAAATTGTGTCAAGTTGGAGATTCGCAATTGCGCGCATTGCCTGAATAGCGAATCCACATATTTTTTCGTCCAAGTCCGGGCTATTCCCACGAATGAACTGTAAATCGACATCGGTTATGCGGCAAAGGCTACCGGACTTAGGTGACGCCCTCCGCATGACAATATGGGTGATCGGCCCGGCCGACTTACCAAAGGACGATAGACGCCAAACGTATGCCTAACATAAATAAAACTCTAGGGAAACAAAGCGACCCATAAATTTGACTTATTAAGAAATTTTAAAACATATCGGAAACTTTTTTTCAACAATGACATCAATCAATAAAGTAAACCATATGAATTCATTTTAGGTTGTAATGAAAGATTTTATTTAACAGTATTTCATTACCATTTCAAAGCACTATAATTAATTTTCTATAGTCCACTGAAATCTTTCATACCTTTTTTTTATGTGTGCGTATTCATATTTTTTTATATAAATCTTTTTAGTGCACCTACTAACACACAAACGAAATGTGCATACTTACTTTATCCACTGACAGGCACTGACACATAAATACAAGCTTATTAGAAATTCGTACGCACTGTACATGCATACATAATTTTAAAAAAACCTAAAGTTTTTTTTTATTTTATGTGGAATGACCCGCTAATCTTCCATTTAAGAAGATTGTCAGAAGGGGGAAAAGAGAAAAAATGGAAGAAAGTTATGAAAAATACACCACAACATCCAGACCATTTGATAAAAAAAACCTTTCTGTGATTATTTCTTGCAACTGGCGGGAATCGAAACCGCGACGCTAGTTTCACAGTTGGCTGTCTAACCAACCACGCCAGGGCGCCTTTTTAGCATTTGGATACAAGATATTATGTTTCCAATTAAAAAAACAATTGATTTGAAATTGTTTCTGAAATATGCATATTGATATGATTGAAATTTAAAAGAAGTGGAAATTGTCAAAATCTTCCAGAAAAGTTCCAGAAAAAAAATGATGGATTGATATTTTGAACCAAAAGACGTTACATAACTATGTAAAATTGTATCAATAATCATAACGATAGCGTTTTTGTATTTATTTGTTACTAAACAACGAAACTATTCGTACATTTACATAATATTATATTAGATTAGTGCTCATATTTGAATGCTCCACAGCTCATTTACTTTATTAGTCTGATCTGGATGATTTTATTCGTGGCATAATTTGAATGGTATTGGATAGTAAAAAACGTGAAAAAAAAACAGTTCCTTTAGAAAAAATAATTTAAAGTTAGTGAGATAATACTCGTTTATAAATTAATGATTTTAAAAGCGTGATAACAATCCAGTAAGTAAATATCACTAAACCTATTCGTGCACTTGCATGTAATAATGTTCATGTGTCTTGTGGTGTTATGGGAAATCGTGTTTGTGGTGGCATTGATATGTTTAACTTAAACAAACAGACGTTGTTGTTAGAAGAATAATAAAAGTTTTTACATAAAAATGTACGGCTGACTTGCATATCAGAATAGTACTTTTTTTAAATAATCAAACTTAGCATTTGTTACAAGTTACATAATACATTGGCGCTTTCTAATTTGAATTGTTTCTTTTAATTTAGTTTTGTTAATTTTTGATATTGCTTCTTAATGAAATATTTTTTTTTACACTAACTGTTTTATTGCTACCTTGAAAAATAAAATTGTATGGGTATGGTTAATTCTAATTTGTGTGCACGAGTTAAAAAAATATCATGTAACAATAATATTGTACATAGACTATATATATTAGACTAATCGCTTATTTTCATCGCCTTGAATTTGATTCAAACAATCGCCATAATCATGTAAGTATGTGGTATAAACAGAAGGAAAAACGCATAATATCATAATAATAATAATAATAGTTTTTATATGATATATTCATTAATCGCGCTGTAATTTTTATCTATATGATCGATATGATTTCATTTGTTTTGTAAGACTCAATAAAATTATAAATTATCATGATATATTAAAAGTAACATTAAGGTACATAAAGGTTCTTATAATAACACATTAATAAAAATGCACTGGATGATTTAAATTCCTGGCAAACATATTGATATGGAGACATTGCTTTTTAAAATACTTTTTTATGGTTTTTATTAAATGTTCGGTTATTTTATGTTCAATTAATATTTATGTTTGGTTTTTATATTGTATACATTTTTTTAAATTTATTTTTTATTTTTATTAACAACGAATAAAAATACAATATTACAACTAAATACAATTTTACATTAATCAAATACATATATTTACATTAACATTTCCCATTACGTAAAAGAAATAAATAATTCTTGTCAATAAAGAATAAGAAAATAATATAATAAATGATCAATAAATAATAGTTTTACAATTTTTTTATAAGTACATACCTACTCCATTCGTCCTAACTCAACACAGAACATCAGTCCCACGGTGTTAAGACTTTTGTCCAAATAGTGAAAATAAACAAATTACTCGTAAATAAATTTAATCATGAGCTTTTTGCCTATTTTTTTACCAAATCGTTTTGTACTTTTTAATTGACAAGAATGTTATAGAATATATAGATAAATAACCACAAAAAACTGTTTTTGGATTATACCGATCGCAGAAATGTAACATAAACGATTAGATTACTTTACCTTTAAAATGTCAATTCACTTTAAATTCAATGGACTTAATTGAGATATCAAATTTTCGCACCCTACTACATGACCCAATAATTTAATTAGTTGTTACCAAAACTGTATCAAGTATAAACTATTAAACACAATATTTTTAAAAATTCGTTTACAACATTGACCACCTACCTATATGTTAAATTAAACAGTATTTTCCAATGTCTTCCAAATAACCAGGTGTTAAATCATCGTACAATTGACGAATCAATTCGCATCGGATGATCCAATCTTATAAGTTCAATTCGAAATTAAGCTAAATGAATATCGTTTTACATGTCTTAATATTTCAAGCTTACAATGAAGAAATTTCAAACAATAAATTAATGTAAATATGAGCGTTATAAGATAAACTACAGGGTGTCCAGTGGGAGATTTAAAACATTAAAAAACTGTAGCAAAATGAATAAAAAAAAAGTAGGTTTATTTTAAAAATAAGAATGCAGATTTTATTTTTAAGAAAATTTATTCTTTTTTTTCCAATTTTTCGCGTGGATTTTCAAAAAACTAAACAAAATCTGAGATTGTATGATATCCTGGCTACCTCAATCCGTATATTTTCTTTCAGTTCCGTGGTAGAAACAGGTTGGTTTAAGTTAACAATGCACTTGAGGTAACTTCACAAAAAAAAATTACATGCACTTTGATCAGGCAATAGTGTAGGCCAGAAGATGTCACCAAACCGAGAGATCACCTTTCTTGGAAAGAAATCTTTTTCAGTATTCATAGACGCATACGCAGTATGTGCAGTAGCGACATGTTGTTAAAAGTAGGTGATTCTGTTGGAGAAAGGACTGTTGCAATTTTTTTCTAAAAAAAACTGAATCACCTCACAATATCTCTCAGAAAATACCGTAACTATTTGGCTACAATAACTCTCTAAAAATATAGGCCAATCATACGTCTACCTGAAATAGCGCCCCAAACAGTTACGTTTTGGCTATACAATGGCTGTTCATATATTTCCCTCAGATTGTGTAAACTCTAGTACGGGACATTTTGCTTATTCTTATAACCTTGTAGAAGAAAATATTTTCCAGCACAGTAAATGATTTTTCTTAGTCGTGTTTTTGTAGAAAAAGTCTTGAACCTTTCGGCATAAGTTAATCTAGTTTAGTATTCATTATGGTTGAATTTTTCGACTATTTGGATGTTATGTGGGTGAAACTTTAGTTTTTTTTTTCATTATTTCATGAAATATTGATTAAGACAAAAAGCGCCTTTTTCATATTTTTTAATATTTATTCAATTACTGAAAAAACAGTTATATTAAACAACAACACGTAAAAAATAATAGCATATAATGAGACTAATTACGGATATCACGTTGTAAGTGACGTCTGAGGATTTTCCAACACTAAATCACTCACATGCTGGATGTTTTTGTCATTTGAAACAGACGGAACCTGGACTTTGGCGACATCTGTTGACAACTATCTTCGAAGCTCTAAATTTAGTTACCCAATAACGAATTAACTTTATTGAAGCCGCTACTTTTATTCGGTTAATATTAAAACGATTACAAAAAATACGCCTAGCCGCAATAGGCCACGATAGCAAACGCACGCGTCTCTTTTGACCACCAATCTATGGCAAATAAAAAATCCGCATTAGGTACCTGTAACTAATCTAATGTAACTTGAATGCTCCACTCCACCGTTTCTCGCTTCATGCATCTAAAAGTTATTTAAGATTCAAATACGGAATTTGCCACTATACACCCTGTATATGTATGGTTACACCTACTTAATAAATCTTGTCATTTTCGTGTCAAATCGAACATGACTGGTGATATTATGGCCCACGTTAAATGCCGCTCTCGTCAACCTTTGGATAGATGAGACGGGTTTTGATCCATTAGATAGTGCCGTGAACTCCAGATCAGGGGGTCCGAGGTTCGAACCCTGCTCTACAACAACTTTTTTATCTTTATTTTTTTTCTAATTTTATTTATTTATTTGAATCATCTACGACTAAAAAATAATGACCCTGAAATCGGGTAAATCATAAGAACGCAAATATTTTTTACATTTCAGGGATATAGAATACCTAAATTTTATTTTAGGTCCAATTTCTTGCAGAAATTCTGGATGAAATTTACAGATAAGTCTTAATCTACAGATGATCTTTATTTACATTAATTATAAAAATAAATTGTTCTTAAAACAGTTTACTTTAACGTAATCAAAATTATTACGGGCTCTTTGGGAAAAAATCCCATTTTTCTTCGTTTCCGGTCACTATTTAGATTTTTCCTGATAGTAGTTTTTTTTTCAGATTTTTTGCTCGTATTGACAGACAAAACTCATGGTAAGGATAACATATTCTTCTGTCCTCACCCCCATTTTATTCTCCGTAGAAATCAGAATGTACTTTCCTTGTCTTAAGGCTGTAGTCTGGTAAAACGTACAGGTACCGTTAAAGGCAGGTATGAAGGTAATAAAAACGTAAATAAGATATTCTTAGAAATTGAATATTACAACCAAAATTATCTTCTTAAAAAAAAGAGAAAACAATTTGTTTTTTTTTTTAGTGATTCCGTGTGTGTTGGATTTGTTCCGACGTTTCGGCTACCATTGCAACACATACACGGTATCACCCAAAAAAGAAACAAATTGATAACAGTGACCGTGAACAAATACAATATTATTTTTTTAAGTATTACCGAAGGCATAGTTTTACGTAGAAATAAAGGAAAATGTCACAAAAATGTGTGTGCTTTAAAATGCTTGTATTTCTTTTCAAAAACAAAAAAATAAGATTTTGCTTCTGCCACTTTCATTTTCAATTTATTATCTTCAAATTATCTTACCTAGTTTTAGTTCAATACCTAGTCTTTATATGAGAATCCAGATACCTAAGTTTAGTCAAAACTTGAAATGGCGTAGTCTACCGGTCTAAAAGTAATTATATTTTAGTTACATAAAACTTTTAAGTAAATTTAAAAAAAATACCTTTCAAATTATTGTTTTAACCTAAATTATGTTTTTTTATTATTGCGCGATTATTGGCAAAACCGTATGATTTCCTCATTTAGCGTGGGTTTCACGAGAATACAGCACTGAGTAATGTCACTGAATACTGGCATAAAAATATCAATATTTTTTTACAGAACTTACGTCATAAAAATAGAAGTAGACACCGAATGATTTCTCTACGGATCGTCTTTTAAGTTATTAGAATACCTTGTTTTTAGCGGAAATAGACCAAATTCACACTAAGGATTGTTAAAAATTATAATTAAATGAAATGAAGTAATAAGGTTACATAAAGTTTCCAGCATATTATCGATTAGTTAGATAAATAAAGGAGTCAACAACAAAAGGTGATGAACACCTACTCCATAGAACGGTTCGGTTAGACAGAGGCGTAACCCTATATTATTGTAAGTGTTTGTCGTGGTTTTGTGACAATTCCAAAAAAACCCAACCCAAATACCTACAGCCAACTAACAACTAGTAATGCCTACGCATTCTATCTCCATAAGTCACAAACCCAGGCACAGTTTCGCAACCAGATACACGAAGCTATAGGCCACAGTCATTACTTACAGACTTAGGTGATTGAGATGTATTTTATTTCTAATCATAATATGCCACTTTTATAGTTTTTGTCACTTATATTTCCAAAAGAAAAATCAAGACAAGAATGTGCTCGTTGATCAGAGCTGAACGTAGTAAGAATATTTACATAAATTTAAATTTACACCGGCATAGGAACTATCCTCCACACTTTTAAACTACTGAAGTCTACTTGAAAAATTTGCGCAGACCTATTTTCATATCATAATCTATATTCACCTTAAAGGCGCGAAATAGGTAAACGTAGACGTAACTGCTTGTATGTATATATATGTAGATAATATATTAAGTACAGTAAAATATTTAAATGTTAAAAAAAATATGCACTCTAAGAAAAAGAAGTAAAGCTTACTATAAACAAAATATTGTTTCTTTAATGTGATACGTGAACATACACAATCATATCTAAATGTGGGCGAAAACGCAAAAAAAATCCTTGGCTCTAGGTACAATAATTAAAAATCATTCCACCAAGTTTACTTTTAAATATCCTTAATACTAAATACAATAATATAAACAACATTATGAAGTCAATAAAAAATATGTGTCTTTGTTCTGTCATTCAATTGATCATTATTCATTCGACCCTTAGGTTTCAAATTTAGAAGCCATTTTCAATGAGTTATACTTGACTATTCACTATTAGAAAATGGGAATCAAGTTGCGGTGGAGTGGGGATCGAACCTCGGACCTCTGATCCTCAAGTCCGCAACACTCGAGCCACGGGAACACAAATTGGTACAAATATTTCATAAAGATGGTATTACGTTTTATCGTTTTATCCATATTTCTATAATTGTTTTCTTTATGTTATGTTACATTCATACGAAGTCTAAGATCGGGTGTGTTTTAAGCGCGAAACAACTTTAAATTGAAATAATAGAGGCAAACATTTGTTATAACAAATATGTTTCTATTTTTTTCGAAAAAAATTAAATAAATCGGCACATAAAAACTTATTTTTTTAAAACGATATCCGACAAGTTAATAATGTCTTCCGCGGCAAGCAGTTACGTCAGTTACGTGGTGCATTCTAACGGGCTAATTTTTTGCACTTTTTTTAACGATTTCGATGGGTTAAACGGTGGGTGCTATATTGGCTTCCAATGCGGTCTTGGTTTGTTTCCATAGACCGTCGACATAACGTTGACCCTTAGGAAATAATACAATAGCGTCAAATCACGGGATACGGGACCATTTCTGAAAAAAATGTTGTTGCCAAGCTTGCCACGCAGTAAATTCATGGAACTTTTTTAAATGTAAATTTCTGCAATTCGCGAGCGTTTTTTGTATAAGACGTTAAACGATTATTTTGAGTACTATTACAGAGCACAAATATATGAACTGAAACTTATTCAGAATACAATTCTTCACAATAGTTATAACGCCGTCAGACTTTCATATTATTGGGTATGTTGCAAACATGGCAACCTCTACTTGAGTACTACAAAGTTGGCAATCTCCAAAATCAAATTAATTATTTCGCTTTTGTTTCTTGACATAATCATGATGATTGTATGTCATCACTAGTTACATATGAAATATAAACTGGTAGTAATAAAAATAATTGAAATGAAATGAAAATTGAAATACAGAAAAAAGTTAAAGCTCTTATTGTATCAGTTTTTTTCAGATTTGCCAAAAATTTATAAATGTGGATTTTTCTTATTTTGCAAATACTACCCTCAAAAATGTATGGCAAAAGTATCATAAGTTTAACAAAAGACAGTTTCGAAAGTTTTGTCGCGGCAAAAAAAACGCTTTTTCATGTCAAAATATTTGTTGACTAATTATACATTCTACAGCTTAACGGTTTCATTTGTTGAAAATTGAATAAAATATTAATTATATTAAAATAGTATTTTAATTTCATTTACATATTTTGACCACCATTTAGCAATTTTACTAAAAAAATGGATACATAATATATTTTACTCGTCAATTTCTCTAAGGAGATATATTTTATTCAAATCTAATATTAATAGTTAGTACGACACAGTAGAGATTAAAACTTTAATTTCATATGAATGGACTTATTTATTTTAAATTCACTTTGTAACGCATCGAGTTAGTTAGATGTGGAAACACAAAAAATATAAGAAACGAAGCAGATATTTTATTCTTATTTTCTTGGTCACAATCGTTGAGTTAAGTTCCTCGGCTTTACGACTGGAAGAAATGGTATCAAAAACTCAAGCGTACTTTTCGCCTTAAGCTGGAAGTTTGGAGTAAGGTACGTAAATTGAGAAACACCGTAAACCTGCAGTTATTTGCACCGAGCGGGGAATTATACAACTCCAGAACTGGCTAATTATTCCGGCTCTATCTTGTATATTACGGGGGTCTTAGCTGCATTAAGATATTGAGTCGAAACTTAAAGGGGTGAATGGGTACCCACTACCCACGGAATCGAGACACGGTCCCTAGTAAGCTGATTTTCAGATTCAGCTCTCCATAAATATCGTATATGTTCAAAATGTGATACTTTTTTAAAAATATGCACAAATTTCAACATCACAAAACGTCATTCAAAGTGGTTATTTAGATATTAATATTGACATCATATTAAATAAATTTGAAATCTCCATCTATACTTCGTTGTGAATAGGCAGATTGATTTTTATAATAACCATGTTTAGTCTTCTGTCTGCCTTGTAGTCTAGTGGTTAGCCTATTTGCCTTGCACGCAAGAGGTCTCGGGTTTGATTTTCATGGTTGATTTGAAATATTTATTTAAAAGGGTGTTATATCTTATACGATAATATTTTAGAATCTAAAGCGTAAAACCAATCATCGTACCTTCATGTAGTAAAAAAATATTCGATACGCTGTGGTTGTTGTACCAATGCACTATTAGGTGTGAATAATGTAATTATGATGAATCTGACTTGAAAAAATAATAACTGAAAGCAAAACTCCGCACCAGTAACTGATAATCTAAACATATTACAACAGAGATGAAGAACATTTAAGAGAAGTTAATTTAGAAGTCTAGGCATCTACAGGGCTTATGACCTGTCAATGGCTGGTTTAAGTGGCCACTTTACACACTGTGTAACATTCACCATTCTGCCTATATTTGAACATCTATATTCCTTCAATTCTTTCATCTGTTGATGTTTGTGAAGTTAAAGAGCTGAAACCTTTATTTATGCGGGTGAGATTCATCTAATTGAATTATTTTACCTACATACTGGCAACGCCTGTTGCCAGGTTGCCAATTGACAGGTCATAAGCCCTGTAGATGCCTAGACTTCTATATTACCTTCTATTAATTGTTCTTCATGTCTTTTTAAATATGTTAACATAAACAGCTCCCCAGGGAGTCGTATCCAGTCCTTGTCTTCAAAAAATTGGACAAACTCAAAATATTGTTGATAATCTAAAGTTCGAAAATTTGATTTAATTTTGATTTAGTTTTGTATGATGATAATCATCATCATACAAAAGTCATACAAAAGTGACGATTGTGTTTGTTAACATTTACGTAATTTTTGGGATTATTCCCTTATTTTTACTCATTTTAATCACACTTCTTAAACATTATTGCTTTTATTTTGTCTGTTTAAATTACATAATGCGTACGCGCAAAGTCAGCGTACTAGGACTCCGGGGTAGACGAGCTTAAAAAACGTCTAATTTCCTTTCGGCACAGCTTATTAGGGAGATTTGAGTAGATTTGGAATTTAGCTTTCAAAAATTTTTCCTAAAAAAAAATAATTTTGATCAGCTTTAATTTTTGAACCTTTTTAACTAGTAGAAAATAGCAGTACTAAAATATGAGAATCGAGTTATAGTAGAGCGGAGTTCAAAACCTCAGATCTCCGATCCGTGAGCCCGTAACATTACCGCGGAACCACAGCCCAGTTTAACCTAATACTCATACTTATTCTCCCGTGTTTCTTTTTTAAAGTTTTGTTAATGTAGAAATCAGCTGCTTTGACTACCATGCATTAGGTCTCAGGTCCGATTCCAGACAAGTTCAACATTTAATATGGATCTAACAAGATCAATGATACCTAGATATTGTAAATTACTACGGCAATCCAAAAAAAAAGTCTGGCCCTGAAAGTAAACTCAAAAGTGACAAAGAAAAAAAATATTCAACAAAAAATACGTTTATAATAAGAATATGTTATATCTGTTAAGGACTTAGAATTCCGTGAATCTGGGGAACATACAAATGTAAATGACAAACTAATTCCTGCAAATTAACAATTCGTCTGGCTCGCCAAAGCCGCAGAAGCACATGATTACAAGTTCATATGGACAAGAAAAAGGCACTTTTCACTAATTACCGGATACTTCTTCGCCTCGACTTCAAGATGGATTACAAATTTGCAAAATTATTGAAGATTTCAAATCGTATTAAATTTTATGGACGACAATGAACATCCTTGCAGTGACTCGTTTAGTTTTGATTATACATATTACCTCAATTACGTTTTACCACTCAAATGGCGTTTATATGAGTTTTACCAAATTGAAAAATTTATGCAATGCTCTTTGCATATAGTATATTATCCTTTACCGTCTATAGAAAGAAAAATTATTATGAAAAAATAATTTTAAAAATTTCATAAGGAGACCGATATGGGTAACGTTGAATTTTCATTTGTCATTAAAATTTATTGTTTGTGTCTTATATTCCACAAATATAATGGAGTTCATAATGGAGTTCTGGTACCAACCCTAATGTATGGAAGCGAAGCATGGAGTTGGAAAAAAAGGGACGAAAGTAGACTGAATGCTGTTGAAATGCGATCCCTCAGGCGAATGTGCGGAAAAACAATGTATGATAGGTGCCCTAATGTCGAAATTAGAGCAGAATGCAAGGCTGAGTTAAGCATTATCGACAAAATTAAGAAAGGTCTTTTGCGATGGTTCGGTCATGTGGAGCGAATGAATGATGAAAGAACGGCTAAAAAGATTTATGATGCGAATGTGTCTGGTTGTAGAAGTCGAGGAAGGCCGAGAAAGACATGGCATGATCAAGTACAACAAATTCTTGAAAGTGGTCATGTGAAAAGTCGGAATAATCGACGTGCGTGCATGAGAAGATGTATGAATGTGAAGGAAGCAAAGGAAGTGTGCCAGGACAGAGTGGTGTGGCGTTCTATCCTCTCTGCCTACCCCTCCGGGGAAATGGCGTGATGGTTAGTTAGTTAGTTAGTTAGTGTCTTATATTCAAACATTTATATTGTCTTTCTGTTATTGCGTGTACTCGTATATACATGCTGTAACGTTGAATTGACTAAATCAGTATGCACAAGCTATGCCCATGTGGGATTTTTTTCTTACAATTTTATCCTGTTTTGTGTTGTCTTTTTATGCTATAAGATAATTTTTTTTAACATTTTTTTTTTTTTTTAATATTTGTTTTTAACTACACTGTCATTAAGTTTTTGGACTGGCACTTAAAATATAAACCTGGTGTAAAGATTATCACCCGATCCGTGGTTTGAGGCTCAGCGCGTTTGTCCACCATGCAAAAAAGAGGTCTCGGGATCGATGCATCATAAACTGAGTATAGAGAAGTTATAATAATGATCTCGATCTTATTGAGCAAATACGGGGCAGATAATTTAGGTGTTAACGTAATATTCTATGCACTTTAAGACGCGAATAACCAAGTAAACAAATGTATGTAAAACGTTATGATTGGATATTATAGGGACAAAACTATATTGAGAAATTCACGTTTATGCTAAAAATTCAAAACACTCCCAGTGACATCATTAAATAAGAATTAATTAACATAAATATTAATATCGTGTTATTTGTAAGTACGAGTTATAGCTGATTTGTTTTAAATTAATTAACTTAGCGTTATACGTGCATCGTTAACTAGACAAAGTAAATAGTATTTTTATATTCAAAGCATTAACTTTGTGGTCAAACATTTTAATTAATGTGAGTAAATATGAGTATTTAACCATTTTTTGCATGTTTGGACATAGTGGTGTTTGCATCCCCTTTAACTCCGCATGTAATTAGTGTATTTTTTCGTAAATACTATGTAAACTACGGTGACGGTAAAGGAGACAGTGTATTTGCATGTTTTTTTTTTTTTTTTTTTAATTTTTTTTGCACCACAACAGGCCAGGAGGCCTAATTACAGTGGTGAATTACATCACAGAGCACCCAGGCTTGAGAAAAATCACATTTTAATTTTTGTGTTCTCACCGGGAATCGAACCCGGAACCTTCCGTGCGTGAGTCAAGCGTCTCGACCACTACACCACGGAGGCCGCTACGTTGGTTTAGTGAGTGTCCTGACGAAGAGGGTACGTCTCGAAACCGGTGTACAAAGTCGGTAAGTGGTTAAATACTAACATTTCTTCTTCTTCTTCACGTGTCATGTCGGGTCCCCCCAACGACCACTTGGGAAAAAACTTCTAAAAAAACCCTATCCTGAGCAGTGCGTAACAGCTCCTACACAGTTCTAATCCCGGTCCATGCTCGGATGTTCCGAAGCCAGGAAAGCTGTTTTCTTCCGACCCCTCTACGTCCCTCGATCTTCTCCTTCGTGACAAGCTGAAGTATGGCATATTTATCACACATGGCCAAAATATGAAATCTTACGGAGCTTAACAGTAGTGAATAGTTCTCTATTAGTATTAGCTTTATATTACAAACATTAATTAAATAGTATTTGTCAATTTCTCATAGTAATCGTGCATGTTTACTCAGTGGAAGAACATTAATCTTATGAAAACATGTTTGCATTGATACGTACGTTTATACTAAGAATACGATTATTTTAAAATAGATTTTGTTTTATTATGCACCATTACCTCTTCATACATTGAACACTTATAATGTACCAACATTTGCGTAATATTTTGTTTATAATTAAATTAAGTTGACTGTTTAAAATTACATTTAAAGAAACATTTTCACTTACATCGTACAAGTAAAAGCATAATTTCGCTGTTTTCTTAATTTTACTACGGTTTTAATAATAAAAATACGTATGTAGTTGGAATGAAACTCTATATATACCTACGTATTTTTATTTTTAAATTTTAAATGCAGTTCTACCAAGAAAAATGCTAGTAGAAAACTAGTATCATCACCACTCTCTTGGCACGAGAAAACAGTTTTTCTCATGTATTTTTTTATGTAAATACACAAGATAATACGGCCACGAGAGCGTTTGGAATACCAGCCTAGGGCCTCGATTACAATGGAAAGTTAACAGAGTTATCTTCGACTGTATATAAAGAAAAATTTATATGTCTGTACAAAAATTAATATATTTGCATAAACATTTAAAGTACCTTCATCGGTAACCTATAACTAAACATGTTTAGAAGAAAAAAATGTATGTATATTCTGCTTTTCCTCCAGAAAATTTAATTTTACTTAGTAGATAAAATTGAACATAAATGTTAACTTCCTATTGTAATCGGGGCCCTGTTAGTTTAATCACCAATATTTTTAGTATGTCCAAATGTTTGTAGACAGGCTGGACTTCTTCCCTAGGGAGTTATTTCAATTTAAAGCTCTTTTGCTCTACTAAA
The DNA here is from genome assembly GCF_059751315.1 of Micrasema longulum. Taxonomy (NCBI): domain Eukaryota; kingdom Metazoa; phylum Arthropoda; class Insecta; order Trichoptera; family Brachycentridae; genus Micrasema; species Micrasema longulum. The sequence continues at coordinate 194,241 of NW_028279332.1, forward strand.
GTCAACAGATGGAAAAGTTAGGGAAAAATGGATGTTTAAACTTAGAAAGAATGGTGAATGTTACACAGTGTGTAAAGTGGCCACTTAAACCAGCCAATGATCCTGTAAATGCCTAGACTTCTGTATTACCTATCATAAATGTTTTTCCTCTCTGTTGTAACAAATGTAAATCTAAATAAATCCTAGAAGAGGAATTCCAGCCTGTTTACAAACATTTGAACATACTCAAAATATTTATTTCTTCTTTTAATTGTATCGGCAAACTAATATCGCATTGGCAAACTAATATCGTATTGGCAATCGCATCATTTCAAATTGAGGCGCTCTTTTGGATGTTTGTCGAACAGCACAACACCATAAAGACACCAATTTGCAACACTACAAAAACATAAACATCAGGAATGAGTCATGTTCTCCAACAATGCGATATAATTGTCCTGGATGAATCCACGGTGGCGCATAAACACCGTTGAAAGTACCGATGGGATCCAAATCGAACATTGCAAGATTAACGCCCTAGGTGTTAGGACAATATTATAAACAGGTGACTTTCGACAAGCACTGCCTGTTGTTCCACGTTAAAAAACTGATTAACTAAATGCCTCTTTAAAAGCATCACATTTGCAGAGACATGTTAATAAAAAAAAACATTGACGACACACGTGGGTGTTAAATTACCAACTCTTTTAATATCAAAATTCAAAATAATATGTTAATTATCAGGACAAACGACAACTTGCTAATCAAAAGATACTGTTAAACATTAAGATATGGCCGTTTACCAACTTAATCCTTAAATTCACTTGATTTATTTGGATTACCACCACACATCATCCATCTGAAGGACGGTGTTCCTATCCTTCATCTTAGAAACATTAACCCCCCTCGTTTTTCCAATAGTACCAGATTGGCAGTCAAAAAATTACTAAACAATATCAACAAAGGATGTGCTGATACCAAGTATACCAATATTACCGACAGATGTGCCATTTCAATTCAAACTATCGCAATGTCCAATTAAACTGGAGTTTTCAATAACGATACACAATTCACAATCATTGCAAGTATGTGGATTGAATATGGAGCATCCATGTCTTTCTCGGGGGCAATTGTACGCAGCCTACTAGAGATGGGTGTTTCGGTTATTTAAAAGAAGTAGCCGTAAAAATTACCGTTTCACAAATTAAACGGTTTTTAACTAATAGTTTAGAGCAGCTTTGGCAAAAAATCTTGTACAAACCTGGACATGTGAGCAGTAGGTACCCGTTTATGCACATTTGGTACGACATCAATTCCTTCACTTGAGATATCTAGAACCTGTTTAATATTTCAATCTTCACAATCTGCAACTTATCTACATAAACAAATTTGAATTGAGATAAGTTGCAATTGGTGCATTAAAACAGTACCGTAATCTCATAATCTTTCCCTCTCTGTTACATTAAATTTTAATATGGATAACTCCCAATGGAATGCAATCCTGCGATGTTTACAAACATTTGGACATTTTTTAAATATTGTTGAAAATACTAGCATTTATGTAGATTTAAATAATCGAATAATGAACTTCAAACCGACATTGCTACGTTTTGAAATTACCCACTTGCGAATTTTAAATTGATTTACACCCTTTAAGAGGATGCGCGGTCTGATTTTTTTTTTATTGCACCACAACAGGCCAGGAGGCCCAATTACAGTGGTGAATTACATAACAGAACACCCAGGCTTGAGAAAAATCATATTTTTTATTTTTGTGTTCTCACCGGGAATCGAACCCGGAACCTTCCGTGCGTGAGTCAAGCGTCTTGACCACTACACCACGGAGGCCGCCATTTCTTCATGCAAACGTATTCCTATATTTTCCTGAAATTTCATTCTGATAATCTTACTTTTTTTTTACATGGTCCAGTTTTGAGGTGCGGAAAACGGAAATGCGAGACCTCGATTTTGTCAATTTTATTTCGGCATCTTTAATCCTACGTGCAGTTGTCTTTTTTGCTCAGTATTTGATTAGCTATCTGGGAAAGAGTAACAAAAAAACTACTTTAAAATATCTATTTATCAAACCGCACTTCCCCGCATATACTCTTAAAACAAATCAAATAAATTTGCTTAAAAATATGAACAATTGAGAAATGTAATTATTTGAATTTGAGATTGTATTAAAGAATCGATACATCGATTTCGGTAATAAAGAAATCGCAAGGGTACAGCTGATACCTCTTCGTCACCCTCAATAACTGGCACCATCATCCCCTGCGACCCCATACAAATAAATATATTATGGCGAAACCATTTCATACAATATCAATAATGCAGAATTACACCGCCACGGGTATCCTAAGTTGTTCGTATTGTGCGTAGGGTACATGTTTGATAGGCAATTCTGGAGATCGGAAAGGATTGCATTGTAAATTAATGTGCTAAAACTTTCATAAAAACTAAACTTAACTTTGACTTAACACCGTTGCAGTAGACACATCTTGTTAAGGGTCAGATATTATAAACATTACTTCGCATCACTCTAACAGAAGCAATATCACTGATTATTGAACTGTTCATTCTTTTGTCAAGCTAGATAAATATCTGAGATCTAGTGATTGTGATCTCTAATCGGATTTTTTAAAATCAAATGAGAAATAAATGCATGGTCTTAAGTAAAAGCTCGCGTAAATGTATTTTTTATAATGCTCCGTGTGCCTGCTACAGAAATTTCATCAAAAATTCCTTTCATAATCAAATTTAACAATACTCTAAATCCATCAAAACCACTTTGAATTATTTATTTATTTATATACGGCATTTTTGCCATTTACATATATGTGGTTTAAAGAGTGCTTGAAAAAATTTACTGTATTTTAAAGTAATTAAATTTATAATAAGTTTCCGATAAAATAACAAAATACTTAAATCAATCAAATTATAACTATTCTATCCCGATCTCCTGAAGTTGATTTGCTCTGTTTATTAAAAATATGTTGGTTACTTTGTTTTTCAGTTAGGCGGGCAGAGATAAACTAAATATATCAAAATATGATAAATATTCATTCCCAATCAAATTACTCGTATGATGCAAATTAATAAAGTTTTCAAGAACCATGATCATAAACTATTAATAATTTATTGTATCCTTTTTTGCTTTACTTCATCATCCTTATTTCCTCTTTACAAATAATATATATTTTTATGTTACCTTTTATTATTGAATATCGTTTAAACATTTATGTCGTTAAATTATTCTTTACCATATTTTAACTATTATTAAAAATATGTTTTTTTTTTAAATAATTATTTAACATTTATGATATTATTTTTATAATGCTTTATGTTTATAACTTCATATTGTGTATGATTTATTTTGGATTACTTTTTAAAATATTTAATGTTATTTCTTCTATTTATTACTATTATTTATTTAAAATTACATTAAATTTTGCTGTCGTTAATTTTATGGCTTAACACGGACACAGCCTGAAAAGCCACGATAGGTTAGTCAATATGTATGTTAACAAATATAATTTGAAATGAATACATAATTAATATTCCAGAATACACAAAAACACTTGATTTATCTTAAGCTTTGAACATAAATTCAGCGGATATGAAAAGATAATTTTTTTAGAACCGTAATTTAATGTGAAATAAACAACAGTTTCATTTGATCACAGATCGGAGTAATTTATTGTTTTTTTTTTCATGTTAATGAGGAATGACAACTATAAATTTAATTAAGACCACCGCAATCTAAAATTTGTCGTCTTTTTAAAGCAGATAATCAATTAATTTCTTATTCGATCTTCGATTTTTATTGCTTTTTAATTATTAGCGGTATATTTTCTGTCGTAATCAATGCTAGGCAAAAAAAATAATTTTTAATTGTTTATTTATAGTTAGATGTTTATATATTTATTACAAAAATTTACACTTAGTTATATATATAAAAGATTTAATGAGTAGTAAAAGTATACATTTACATTTAAATTTATTTCAAAAGAGAGAAAACATTGTTGAGAAGGGAATATGGACGTCTAGGCATTTACAGGGCTTATGACCAAATATTTTAATTTTGGTGGCCATTTTCAAGGAGTTGTAAATAATTCACTATTAAAAAATGGAAATCAAGTTGGGGTAGAGTGGGATTCGAACCTCAGACCTCTGATCGGTAAGTCCGCAATACTAGCCACGGGACCACAACCCGATTCAAATATCCAAAAGGAGATTAAATTAATACACATTAAAAAAAAATTTTTTTTAGTAAATTTTAATATAATTGTAAAGTAATAAATTAGGCGAAGGTTCATTCATATCATATTAAAATTTTGACTCGACGATAAGACTTAATATTTTATTTCAGTATTCCCTTTCCGCACATCTAATGATGCACGGGGCACTGCGTTGGTACTCTAACCACAGCGTATCTTGATCATTTTTGTAACATGGAGGTAATATTATCAGTCTTAAGGTTCAGGTACCAGCCCTGGCACCATAAAATATTATAGTGTAAAACACAATATATAAATAAATATTTCATGTTTACTATGTCGGTAATTGAAACCGAGACCACTTGCATGGTAGGCTAATACGCTGACTATTTGACAACGAGGTGGGAGTAACTTTATTTTTAATTTCAGTAAATACAAATTTTCACCCTCATGATTTAGTGGTCTGCCAGTTGCCTACCGTTCATAAAATCTCAGTTTCAATTAATTCGATATAAAATATTTTATAAAGGTGTTTTCGTTTCAAAAACGAAATTCATTCAACAATGTTTGATTATGTCCAAATGCTTGCAGACTGGCTGGATTTCCTCCTTAGGGAGTGGTTCATATTTAAATTTATTTCAACAGAGAGGGAAAATGTTTTTTTTTGAAAATGGAAGTCTAGGCATTTACATGGCTTATGACCTGTCGTTGGCTGGTTTAAGTGGCCACTTTACACACTGTGTTACATTCACCATCCTGCCCATGTTTGAACATCCACATTTCCTCAACTCTTCCATCAGCTGACTTTTGTGAAGTAAAAGAGCTGAAATCTTTATCACGCGGGTGAGCCAAATCACCTACTAGGCAACGCCTGAAAACAATTTTCCATTTTTTATACTTCTTCTTTTACCAGGTAGTATTCAACAATGTTTGATTATGTCCAAATAATATGATTTGGTCATGTAGAATGAATGGACGACAAAATAATGGTTATAAGATGTATTATTTATATATGGCAAGAATGAACGGTAACGTAGAATGAGGACGACCAAAGAAGACGTGGCATGATCAGATAAACCAAAATCTTATGTCTGGTCGTGTTAAAAGCTGACGCAACAGAAGGGCACGCATGACAAGATGTACGAATGTGGAAAAGCTAGGAATGTGTGTCAGGTTAAAAATGTGTAGTGGTATATCTGCTCTGTCTACACCTACGGTGAAATGGCGTGATCTTCTACTGTCGAGTTTCTGAGAGGTATGCTGGGCTACAACAATTTACTAGAGAGAGACTACTTCAACTTGACGGCGGACTTATCTCCACTTGGTTTCCTTTTTCAGGATTATTTCCTGTGAGTTTATTTATTTATTTATTTGACACTTTATATACATATACAATAAATATACATATAAGGGCGCGCATATTGCCTTAAGGCAATTTCTTCCTACCTACCCAAACCGTTCAGTTTAAGAAAATTTTAAATACCTGTACATTGAATCTTACAATTTTATATAAACATTAAAAGCAAAGATTAAGAAAAATAAATATATTAAAAAAAAATTAACACTATACTATGAAGAGAGGAGAGGGGATGGGAAGGATAGAAGAAGGATAAAGGAACAATTTAAATATTTAGATACTGACATTTCAATCTTCACTTAAATGTTAATAAAGAAGGGGCGTCTCTAACATTAGTGGGTAGATTATTCCACAATCGAGCGGCTACTACTGTTGAAATGAGTTGCCATCGAGTCTGAAACACTCGTCCGAGACAATGGTTATATTTTACCTACAAAACTGTATTTATCTATTGACACAGACATCCTTATTAAAGACTTCTATTTTTTCACTATTGATCATTCTCGCCGTAGTCTGCATCTTAAACTTTTCTTTGTGCAGAGACGAACGAACGCTGGCGGGGTGGGAGCTGTAGGGATTGGTGCGGGGTTAGGGGAAACGGAAAGGAATCGACTGGCGTAATTTCTCCCGAAACATACGTGACGAGAATATTTTCTATGGGCGATTCCAAGATCAGTTTTTGCCAGGCCCTGCTGAACTAAAATCTCGAGCAGTGCCTTTACGGGGGCGAGGTGGAGAAAGGCAATGTGCATGGAGGGGAAAGCAGCACGCGGGGGTTGAAACATGACGTAGAAAATTTTCACTACATTTTCTCAAATTATGGAAACTTGGAATTGCATTGGAATATTATTTATTCAATATTAAACATCACCGATATTTTGTTTTTATTTTGATAGATTATAATCACCATCTCTCGATCCGCTCCCAGTGGCGCATAGCGCACTGAAATTGAACACTAACCTAACCTGTATATTTGTAGAATAAACCTGGATTCTATAATGCCTGTCTAATGTATTAACTTGTCTTTGCTTTTCTTTGTTATATTGCTTCTATTATTTGTTACTGTATTATTATTGTTTTTCGTTGTATGATTTGTTTAAATTGAACATTGTTCGTGAATTTGTTAAAAAAAAAAAATGACCATTGTAGTAATTTTGTCTTTTACAAGTAAATAAGAAAGATCAGTGCTACGGGAAATTGGACATAAAAAATGTTTTCTGACACGCGGTAAAAATTAAAGCATTTATTTGTACGGCGAAGTTTCTCTTAAATGTAAGAAAAAAAATACAAAAACAAATTACTTTAAATGACGTCACTAGTGCTTCGTAATCAACCAGTGATAGAATCTTGTGATAGATTTTCAGTATGTGTAAAAAACAGTATTTGTAAGGTGTGATTATCAGTCTTTCGCCACAAATACCAGACCAAGTACAATGAAATAATGCTGCTTAAAACTACCTGTAAACCCAATATCTCACGTCTATCCTGCCAGAAATCAAACCCAGGACCTCAAGCATGGTAGTCAAACTCGTCAACTACTACACTACGAGGCGGACTCATCTTCCTTAATTTATTTTTCAGGATTTATACCCTAGAGTTGCGATAGAGTCAAAAACATTCGCCTACTGCTACCGAGAGGGAAAATATTTTTGTGGATCACTTTACACATGGTGTCACATTTGCCATTCTGCGTATGTCGAACCTCTGTATTTCTCTAACTCTTCCATCTGTTGACATTTGAAAAGTGCTGAAACCTTAATCGATGTGGTTGAGATTTATCTAGCTGATTTTTTTAACCTTCTAGGCAATGCCTTCAAGTCTTACGTTCTGAAAATACCTATACTTCCATATATCCTTCTCAACGATGTTTTCCTCTTAGTTACAATAAATTTTAATCCCCTAGGGAATGGAATACAGACTGGTCAGTAAATATTTTGACATACTCAAAATATTGTTGATTTGGGTTTTTTTTTGGTTTCCTTACGTAAAGTAACAATTTGATGGGAATCGAGATATTATGTCGGCGAAGAAAGGGAATTTTTCGAAAATGATCTAGGCGTTTTCTTCTTTATTTGTCTGCAGAGATTTTGATATAGCCAAGTGTCAGGTATATTCCCTGAATTGGCAGAATCTGAGGCTAAGAAACCTTGCTTAATTAATCAAATTAATAATTTAGATAATCTTCAGTTTGTGCACCAATGCAGTGTTCTATGTATTATTGTAAATTTTAAATGTTAAGCATTGAATTCTGCATTTTCTCTATTCCCTTTCCGCACCCAATGGTGCATAGAAAACTGATACACCAATTGCAACGTATCTTGATCATTTTTGTTACATCAGTCTTACACTTCGGGTACCAGTCCACGGCCTATGACATATTATAGTGTGAAAACACCTTTTTAAATAAATATTTCATGTCAACCATGTCGGAATCGAACCCAAAACCTCTTGCATGGTAGGCAAACGCGCTGACCATTACACCACGAGGAGGGCAGATTTATTTTGAAATTTCAGTCTTAGATGAACAGAAAAAAAAAGTCTTACTTAATGCCGACTCAGTCGGACCTGTTATTAGTTTTTCTCTTCAGTTCGCTTTCTACATGCAACACCTGACTACGAATGACCATAAAGCACATAAATATCTCACATAACGTCAGAATCCAACTGATCAAGTTTCCTTTATCATGGGAGTAATCTGTAAAAGTGGAATCAAAGATTCCCTGTCTCCGCAGCGCTAGACATATAAACAACACTAATAGCTTCAACTCGAACTTGTCCAATGCCTATATTCTAACTTAATACATTTTCTCTGCTAGATTGCCGCTTCTCAACATGTATATTGTACCTACTTATTTGATTAGTAAAATTCATATTTTATTTATTTACTTGTAAACAGTTTATTACACATTTGTTGAGACATAAGTCCCAACTCCATTGGACTGAAAGTCCTGCGCTGAGTTGGAACGAGAAATTAGTCAACGCAGACATGTGAATATATCACCATAAATTTTATGTAGGATCAGAAACATGATAATCATCTTCATCTATTAAAAAACACGAGTATTAAGGTTGGCCAAATTTCGAAATGAAAGGTGTTTAAAAAGTTGCTTTTTGGATTACTCGAAATACAAAAAATATTTTTGAAAATATTTCATTCTACTTTTGGTCCTCAACCAGAACTTGAAGTTTTCGGAAAAGTCAATTTTTTACCCTAAGCCGGCTGTCATTTCGTATTTAAGTAAGGATCAGTCCAATTTATAATGTGCATCAAACCTTATTTAATTAGCATCTTAGGACGTGAGCTGCACTTTTTTTTGTGGTAAATGGGTAGCATTGTTTTAATGAGCCATTGTTTTTGTCAATATTAGCCAGGCGCTCAATGGAATCAGTTCCGCGGAGGGTAAACTTTTTGCATTTTGGTAGTTATAAAACCTGTTCGAATTTGTAATGTGATTAAGTTATATCTTTATTAACAAAAAAATAATTTTATCAATATAGATAATTAACAAAATGTTCATTCTGTAATAAATTTCAAACCTCGGTTGCGGGCCAAAAGTTGTAGGAATATATTTTTAAATAATTTTTACGTTCCATGTGATCCAAAATGCAACTTTTTAGACTACTTTTACTTTGATGTCTAAAAATATTTAAAAAATCACACATCATCTAACGTGTAAAGAGCCAAAGATACTGATATTTATGTGAATTACACAATAATTGAAACGCCAATCTTTATTTTATCCGGGAAATACTGAGAACGTATGATTCATTCAATAAATTAATTAGACAGAATAATTATTGTTTTTTTGGGTCTTTCAGCTCTAAGTTGATCAAACCGCCTACAGAAAATAAAAATACGATTTATCAATATGTGATTCTAATCTGGACTGAAATTGAAGTCGAAAAAATAATTTCTTATAAATACTGATGATCATTTACATATACAAGTATAATAAATTATTGCCAGTTACATTCAATGCCATATCCCTTTCACGTTACAAAAATTTACTCGTTATCTTTAGATAGTGTACAGAAGTTTGAGGAACCTTTGTCTACAATCTACGCGAGCCAAGTAAATACCGACGTAGGTATTATATATCGATATCGACATTTTTCTAACTATATTTTTAATGCATAAAAGCCATTATGTGACCATGGAATATGTCAACGATATAAATATTTTTTGTAAGTAGGTAGTTATGTTGGCAATAGGACAAGTTAGTTGTATCTAGTTTCTACGCACACACATTCACGATACTCACATCTACCTTCATACCGACCCACATAATACCTACTACGAGTGTGTTGTGCTATGTATGTGTACACAGATAGGTTCTTATTGGAATCTTAAATCGTCACATTTTATGAAGCTGTGCGCAAACGCCTGACATGAAGAATTATCGTAAATTTATTATTTTGTATTTTAGCCCAGGTGTAAGATTTTACAAATAAAAGATCAATAATATCTTAGTACCCAAACATCAACTTATTGATAATTGCTATCACTGATTCTGTTAAAAAGTAACGTAATCCAGTTGGATAAATAATTTTTATTGGACTAATATTTCTAAGTAGAATACAATCAATTATCTGATTATATTCTACCGCGCGTCTCAGGAAGCAAAGCGGCATTAATATTTTCTAGGATAATTATATTTATTGATAGTACATACAAACACTTTCTCTTCGTCAGGACACTCACTGCACTTTCAAATAACTTTTCAGTACAGTCCTCTTTTTTAATTAAAAATTAACCATTTGGGTGACCCCACCGCAACCCCCCCTCCCTCTCAACTCCCTACCAATTCAATAAAAGATTTGTTTTTTTAAAATTGACTACGCTTTCTGCATGTTTAGACATAGTGTTCGCATCTCTATAAATCTGCATGTGTTTTTTGGAAATACTTTAGACATATACTACGGTGATGGGAAGGTGGAGGTGTATTTTAGTATTTGAATATTATTATTTTAGTATTTTAGTATTTGCATATTTGTATAGTGAGTGTCCTGACAAAGAGACGGGTACGTCTCAAAACCGGTAGACTCAAAAAGTCGGTAAGTGGTTGTATACTTATATTTACTAACATAAGTTAGTTATATTTATTTTACTTTTATTTTATGGAAGCATAATGATAATAGTTTGAATTGAGAATTAATTCATTATTAATAATCACATGTATTTAATTATAAGTTCAAATAAATAAAACACACAGGTATGCGGGGCAATAAAAAAATAAGTGTTTAATAGTAGCCCAGGAAAAATATTTTGCGCTATAATCCCTATTCTACGTAATCGCTATTTTTGAGATAATATGTACATTATATTACCTAATTCTAGTTAGATTTTTGAAGGGAAACCAATGAAATCGCAGAATCTTACGGAATTATTTATTTCATTATATATATATATTTTTTTTTTTAAATACTAGGTACTACCAAAACTCATACAAGTCCTTTCTAGAAATGTACTATAGGTATCACAATTAAGAAAAAATGTTCGGGCTTAGTATATTTTAAATATGTAATAAAAACACATAGTAGTGAATGAAAATTTATTTGATAAAACATAATATTTTGAGTTTGTCCAAACGGATTTTACCATTCTGGAATTTAGTGGGTTATTAAAATATTAATTTAATTAATTTTTTGGAACCTTGATGATGTTCTAGTAAGGATGAAGCTCGTACAAACACTAAGCTTTATTTGTACTCTTTTTAAATGACCTTTATTAATGACATTCAAAATCTACACATGTTTTTAAACTTTAAAATAAAAATATACTTAAACTGAAACTAGAAATGAGCTAAGGTGGTGACATGATTTTTCGTAAGTACATGGAAAATATACACATACAAATCGACTTTGTCTGAAATCTAACTTTGTAGGAACGAAGGACCAATTATCTATTTTTGTTTCCTGAAAAGGGTAGATAACAAAATAAATAAGATTAAATATTCAAAAATACTTTAACAGAACAACTAACTAAGCTCCCTATGTACCAACGAGGGATGACGAAGATAGAGAGAATGACATATAATAACGACATTTGATAACTTTTCTTATTCAGAATCTACTAAGATTTTTTTTAACTCTTCACACCAGGGCAATGCAACGACAATCTCCCCGCCGCGCCGGTGCCGTGTGTATTAAACCACCTCAGCACTCTCTGACAAATTTCTTTGGCGAAGTTACTTTTTTTTAATGCATTTCCCTACTTTGCACAATTCCCGGCCAAGGGGGCCAGTGAGTCTACTTTGGTGTACCTGTGTACACATTACAATATTGAATTTTAATTATTTCAAACGAATTTATAAGAAACGGTTCACTTTCATGAGGGGAAATATAATTTTTCGTTTATTATCATGAACTTCAAATTTATTTTCAAAAAATATTATTTTATTCTTACATCGTCTATGGTAAAATAGTAAAACCGTTTTTTTTTATTCATTTTAAGCCAGTCGAGAACCTAGCACGAATGATTAAAAGCGTGGATAATCTAATTTTCTGGGAAAAGAGTAAGTTGAAATCAAGGCAAACCCTTAGAATAAATGTTAGGCTTTCCAGTAAGTGGTTGCGTACAAATATTTACAATCATCGATTGAAATGTTTGACCGCAAAGTTAAGCTTTCAATATTTATTATAGTATATTTTAACTTACGTTTGATTTGACGAGTAGTACATTGACTCACTTGCTCACTTCGAAACTAATAAATCATCAGCATAACATTTTACAAACAGTAATTGTTTATTCTGCGTAATTTTTACGCGGTCGCAAGATTTTTACCTGTCAAATTACAGTAAGAATACGGTCCTATTTTCTAGAAAATTGGAAGTTAGTTGAAGGCATATAGTTTGTGGCTATTGCCTTTAAAATATGTAATTAAGGCTGATAAGAGTTAATTAAAATGCCAATTAAAATTTTGGTAACTGTTGTTTTTTTCCACTACTGTATAGTCCGTTCCATCGCACTGCCCCCATCCTCGAAGCCGCTAATTAATGGTCAGATATTTTAGCGCAAAACGATGTAAACAATCACATACTGCGCGAAGCACTTAACCGTCAACCTTCACGTATTAATACTCACGCTCCGAACACGCAAAGCTGACCACCGTGTAAAAAAGCAGTCAATCCATCAACTAAGCTAATCAAATTATGAAAAGCAATTATTATTTTTTTGTGGAGAGCCAGAAGTACTATTCGGTGGGCTAATCGCGTAGAATGTGTGCTTTGGTGCGACTCGGCAGCTCGCTATCACTTCCAGATTTTTTTGTGCCCAGTTAATTAACGCAAAACACATTTCTTTGGTAAATAGAATGAAAATAATTGATATTGGATAGAACCTCCACACATTTTACACTACCTACTACTAGAATGTTAAAATTTCAAATCTAGAACTATTACGTGGGTAGGTAGGTTTATACTAGGTACTGGGTAGTTTTATCGCAGGTACAACAATAAATATGTACCTACTACAAAGTAGGTACAAAGAAAGTATAAACTTACATCAACATTAACTATAACTTCAATTAATAAGTAATATCATCGCAACGATGGAATTTTGTATTTAAACATCAATAACAACGCTACGCTTCATCCTTATCGTTGATTACATATATTTTAAACAAATTAACAAGGGAATTATGTGTTAAAAAACTTATTAAAAATTTATGTGAATTTGCTTTTATCAGAGCACACATAAGAATATGTTTATATGTCCCAAATTTCAAGATTAAAAAAAAAAAATTTAAAAAAAATGGTATTTCTTTATCCGTTCCATGCTGCTGCCAAATTGGTTAAAGAACTATATTTCTTTACCACTATAACTTTGTGACAGTTTTTTTAATAAATAAAATAAACCCTGACTTTGTGCTCGCGTTTCTAGTATCCTTTTACTACAACAGACAAACACTATTTTATTTTGATTTAGTGAACTTTTTGTACCTACCGTTTATTTAACTACAGGCATTTATTTTTACTTACTTACGTGTCCGGATAATCAAATCCTGCCACCCCAATATGCGGCGACTGATATCGCCTTGTCATTTGTCACAATAACGTCCCCGGGAGTTTTTGTTATTAAAACAACTTACCATATCCTTTGATGAGATTCAGTATTCGCAATTAGTGTACCGATGCATAGGTATGTGAATTTTTATTTTTAATGTTGAATAATTATCATAATAACGCAGTTTTTAAATCTCGAAATTCAGCTTTAATACATTAATTAAGTACCTTGTAATGTTTAATACATATATAACACTTATCGCAATAAGCGTATATGTAATAACATACAACGCTTATTGCGATAAGTAGTGTTCAATATTTTGGAAGAGCGTATTAAGCTCGCAAGGACAAAAACTATTTTCAAGAAAGGAGTTAAAGACTGGATTTTCCTTAGTGGGAGGGATTTGAGTTCGAAACTCCTTGATGATTTTCCGAATGTTTGAGTTTGCTGTTTACCAGATTGATGTGCCATAAAAATGTTGTTTTTTTATTTTTTATGTTTCTGATCCTATATTTGTGGTGATATACTCATGTGTGTGTCATTTAATTGCTCATCCCATCTCAACATAGGACTTTTAGTCCCATGGAGTTGGGACTTAGGTCTCAAATAATGTACAATAAACTTATGTATGTAAATAAATAAATAATAAATAACGTAAGTTTAAAAAAAATAGGCAAGAGCAAAAGAGCGAAACACCCATTTCACTGCCTTACAAATATTGCCTCTGTGGGTTGATCCATATGTGAACCAAAATATGCACCAAATGCATTGTAACCTACCCACAGAAGAACTACGGTCGGTTTTGACAATTTGATTTATATAATTGAATACTAAGAAATTGTTTATAAGTTACCTTTCGAAATAAACATAAACATGATCCAACAAATTGGAGAGACTACGACTGCATGGAACTTTTATCATGTGCTGAGCTGGAACGCACATATTACGAAAATACACCAATAGTTTCTTCCGCGGTACGTGGACGAGCGAGATAATAAATAGCCTATTATAAATTAAAAATATTTAGTTGTGTCAGTTAACTTATTTGAAACCCAGTTATTTCGCGGTGATTCGCTGCTCCTCCCACGCGCATGCGCGCCGTAAATTTCGTGAATGGAAGGTGCGGTGCGCACCACCTCCGTGTTGCGTGCCGAGTGCGCATAAATGTTTTATTGGGTACAACAAACCCCGAGAGAGAATATTTCTCAAACTTCAGGAGTGAGAATCATTCATTTTTGTTCTCTGTACATAAAATCGTACATGTTCAATGGCTTACGTGATGATATCGCCGTCTTCCCGCCGTCATCCCGCCGTCATCCCGCCGTTCTTGGTGGTTCATGGCGGCAGTAATTGTAAAAGTGTTAGCGATCCGATACACACCTACTAGATTTATCAACAATGCCGCGATGTTTTAATCTCGGGATACGTTTCCAATCAAAATAAATATCGCACCCCCAGTACACCGTCGTGAGTCTAAATTTGGCCTTTTTGAGTAATAAATACAGTTTATCTACTTTTTTCTTCTCTTTCTTAGGAGAACACTCGCGTATTTCTAAAAAAAATGCGTGAAATGTATCACAAACCTCAGAAATCGATTGAATAACATTTGAATCGGGTTGTGGTCTCGTGGCTAGTGAGCTAGCTGGCTAGTCTCGGACTCACAGATCAAAGGTCCGTGGTTCAAATCCCACTCTACCCCAACTTGATTTCCATTTTCTAATAGTGAGTTATTTACAACTCGTTGAAAATGGCCCTTAAAATTAAATATTTGCGTAAATTATAAGAACGCAATTATTTCTTTTAAAATATATATATATATATATCGATAAGAACACCGCAGTTATTTAGGTGCAACAGTATTCTTTTCATATTTAAAATGTGAAATGAGCAAATACCACAAAAAATACTGGGCATTATAATGTCAATATACACGTTACGATCATTAATATTTTTTTTAAAGTTGCTCTCCTGCAAAATGGCTCATTTAGACATACCACAGTGTACTTTCGGGGGTGCGATATATATTATTTACTATGCCATTAGGTTAATGTAAAAAAAAACGTTTATTACTGCGTCAAATCACAAATAAGTGAGACAAATCTGGACACCTTCGCTTGGTGAGAAAGGAGGACGGACGTAAATCAGTAAGGGATGTTAAGGATACATAATAAATATTATGATTCAGTAATCCCCCAGGAGCGAAACTTGAAATATTTTGTCCGCACTTTGATCGATTCACTGGAGCTCCGCTTTCTGGTAGTGTTTTTGTAAATAAAAACATGTATATGTGAACCTAGGGAATACGTCGAGACGTGACCAAATCAATGTAAAAGCATCCCCATCCGCGCCGCTTACGTCATATGGGATGTAGCATGGGGTGATGCGGAAGCGGAGGCCCAGCCACCGCCACCGAACGGAAAACTTTCCCTAAAGAAAAATAAAAAACTGATTTTTCAAACATCTCCAAATTTATCGTTTGTAAAATTCTACAATTACAGAACTTTCACAGATATAATTATAGAAAATCACAATTACCTACCACGAGTATAACTCCCAGTTCATTTTGTTTTTTGGAATATACCCATGTAAATGATTGATTGCTAGCCTTAACCATCTTAATTTATGTGTAATTTCCATTCTAATATTTGTATACCCTCTAGGTACTGCCGGCCTCGTGGTGTAATGGTCAACGCATTTACCTACCATGCAAGAGGTCTCGAGTTCGATTCCCGGCGTGGTTAATGTGAAATATTTATTTCAAAAAGTGTTTTCTCAGTGCAATATTTCACAGTCCCTGGACCTGGTACCTGAAGCGTAAGACTAATCATCTTCCCTTCGTGTGACAAAAATGATCAAGATACGCTGCAATTGGTGTACCAATGTAATGCCCTATGCACCATTAGATGCGGAAAGGGAATGATAATAGGTACTGAAAGATTTATTTTCTTCTATTTATTTTAATTTAATATTAATTTTCCATTGTTTTCAGAATTAATTTTTAAGTATGAATAGTTTATATTTTATGATTTTTCTATGTACTTGACGTTTTTTAACCTGTTTTTTTTTGTTTTTAATAATAAAACAAAATATAAATAAAATTTAGGGATACACAAAGTTTACATAATTTGCATATTACATTCACATTTTTTAGTATCAAGTGAATTGTTTTTTTTTTATAAATAAATGTATTTTTGCATCAATTGATATAAGAAAATGAAATAAAAATATATAAGAATAGAAAATAGAAAAAAATAAAAGTCAGTACATAATATGTAGTAATTTATTTTAATTTACTAATTTTTTTCCTTACTTAATAATTATGGCTTAACACGATTAAGTTCATGAGTACGTAAATAATTGCATATTAATTTAAAATGAATAAACCTTTTTTTCTTACTAGAAACTGAGTGGAAATACGTCCCAATAATATTATAATTATTTATTGATCCTTAATATATATATTTACGTTGTAATTCAAATCTTTCAACGAAGACTTTTCTCATATGGATATTCTTCGTTTCTTTTTAAAGTTGACCTAATAATACACAAATATAAATGTTTTTATGTGCTTGGCTTTTGTTGGAAAAACAGAATTTCAGTGCCACAAAGGGGTTATTCAATTTAATGTTATTCGTTAATGTTAAGCATTTAAAAAAATGTATTTATTCATACAAAGATACATATTACAAAAAATAATAACGTTTCCCTATCTCCATGAGGCTAAGAACCCTGTGTTGAATTTGGAAACAACATAATGGAAAGTGGAATGATAGGTATTATTAAAGAATACAAAAATAACAATTAAAACATTTATGATTACATCAAGTTTGATCAACATCTGGACAACACGATTAATAGTATATAAATCTATACAATGTCCCGCGGAAAACTGTTTCAATGGTCTCTTCCCTTAGACAAAATTCAAACTGTAAACCTCTCTTGAAAAGGGCTTTCGTTTTGGAGAACTTAATACGTTCATCCAAAAATTGAACACTTTTATAAGCATGTTTTAAAAAATGCTTTAAAAAACAAATTGACGTGTGTAACTTTACACATAATCAAATAGCTCCCTGTGGGCCAAAGACCAAATTTTTTAAGTTGGCCTTGCTAAATATATACATTCGAATTCAATCAAATACGATGCATTCGCAAATGGTATCATTTAGGAGATTTAATTAATTTTTTTCGCAGTATTAATTATTAGTATTACCGCGATATTATATCAAATAATTGTCTCTACTATTTCTTGATTACAAATAAGAGATCTTAGAGACTTACAGCCAAATAAAAATATTTAGCACTATTTTAATGAATTATAGAAATTGCATAAAGGTGGGTGTCTGACGCTGTCGAGTAGAGCTGGGTGTGTTACGTTAGAAGTCAGAACCGAGTTGAAGATAGCCTGTAATCTGTAATGGCGCGGACAGAATTTATGTTTAGTAATAGGCATTAGGAGTAGAAGGTCGACTGGTGTGGATGTAGCGTGAAGCGAGTCCACAGTGGTGTCACCCAACTGAACTGGTAACTGTTGCTTGGAAATCTGGCAACTGCCAACTGCCAACTTGCTCGGTCAATAGGACAAGCTTGATGGCATTTTATTATGTCGCACCTGTTTTACTATACAAGGATGCCACAAATATTTTTAAAAATAAATACGTTCGTATGTATTTATTTGAATATTTGATTTTGTATATAGGTACTAAGCATAAAAAAACATTTTAAAATAGGTGTCATTAATATTAATAAAATAACGTTAAAAAAATATACATGTTATCCAGTACAGAGTGACTGGATTAAATTGTGATTTTGATGAAAACGAGTTTTATGAATTTCGTTTTTATGCAATTTCATATAATATCTACTTTACGAATCTCACAGACATTACAAATCATTTTCAAATAAAATATGAATATTTAAATTACATAATAAATTTTGTATTTACAAATCTGTCATATTTTATCTTTTCAAATCAACATAGTTCTAATGATTATATTCACTCGCCTATTATTCAAAGACTACGTAAATTTGGCATAGAAATTAGCTCTATTGATAATTTTGCTGTTCATAATAAAAATTTATAGCAATACTTTTACTTAAAGTAGAATTATTTTTTTGGTCACTTAGACATGTAGTGATTTTTTCTCTTTGAATTTTTAAAATTATTTTTATTTTGTACTTTAAGTATATCATTTTGCTGTTTATAAATATAACATAATTGTATAAACCTATTTATAACATTTTTATTTTAATTAGGTTATCATTAATGGACAAAATAACGCATTGAATATCAAATTTACTACATCAACGGAAATAAGAATTTAAAAAAAAAAGATTTTGGTTCGTTTGCTTTTTAGTTACAAAAAATAGTTTATTACAATACATGGATATTGTATCCACCAACATTAAAATTTTAATAAATAAGTAAATAAAATGCGTACGGCTTAATGAAGGTGAGTTTTCGTAATAATGATAAATTATATTTTACAAAATAAAATATGTAGCTTGATTGAAGTCTATTATCGAGCAGTGTTTTAATTACATTATAATATTGTCATCTGGAATCGGACCCGGAACGCCCCTGAACGAGGCAAGAAACGTCTCAGTCACTAAACCATCGGGTTCATTTGATGGATTTCTCGATACGAAAGAATTTTTTTTTCTGCCTTGCACCTTAACTGATTAAATGCGTATAATAATCATAAACCATAATATTTTGTTTCTTAAATGATTTCACAAATTAAGAACAACCTTTTCGTTATATTTTTTTAGCAATGATTACTAAGTAATTTCAATTAGATTAGCAGCTGACGAAATAATGTCACATGTCGAATGTCGATGTCATAAAACGGATTTGTTGCTGCAAAAAAATATACACTTCATATTCGAGATGAATTAATTAAGCTTACAATTCATAATGATATCTAACAGCACTCATTACGAGAATCTGTGGTGGAATTTAAACTAAAAGCGATTCCTATAAAGCCTGCATTGCGTAATTTTTAATTGGGAATAAAACGATTTACTCAGAACGAGTTATCTAAGGTAGGCAAGCAATGTCAACTGCTAAGGAATTCTAACCTTGAAGCGCTGGCAACACATACATTATTATTATTATTAAGTTATTTCAAAATATATATAATATGATATTCGCCTCAGTATAAGCTTTAACAGGAAAAATATGTGTGCTATCGAGGTATTTGTAACAATAATATAATATATTTAAACCTTTTGAATTGCGCATTACTTACGATTATTTAAG
Organism: Micrasema longulum; assembly: GCF_059751315.1. Lineage (NCBI taxonomy): Eukaryota > Metazoa > Arthropoda > Insecta > Trichoptera > Brachycentridae > Micrasema > Micrasema longulum. The sequence goes on from NW_028279332.1 coordinate 214,064, forward strand.
ATTAGTATACTTACGTTTTTACAATATAATTAATAAATGTACTTTACTATATCTTGACTTACTTGACTTGAATTGACCTACTTGACTTCTTCCCTGTGCGTAATGGCAGACGATTTCCTTGCGCACGGGATTCTGTGTTTTTATCCGTCCAAAATTAATGTATAATTTTTCACAAGCCCGGGTATTGCGTGCGGGAATATTCTACTTACTATAGTAATTGCACCTCTCGGTCTGTTATATAGCAAAACAAAGAGGAGACACAACGCTTAGAAAATAAAATGATGTAAGCATTTCAGCAAACTTTTTTAATTACTACAAAATAAAAAGTACCTTACAATATTTTGAATAATATTTTCTTTTCTCTGTCTTATATTTGGTGCTGTCAACCATAACGGAGTGTGGAGGAGACGGTTTAATCACGAATTAGAGGCACTGTATGGCGAACCCAACATTGCACAATTCATCAAAATGAGAAGATTACAATGGTTGGGACATGTGCACAGAATGAATGCTAACCGTACCCAAAAAAAGATTCTTTATACCACTCCGGAAGGCAGACGAAGCAGAGGCAGACCAAAATTATGGCTGGATAATGTGGAAAGTGACATTAGAGCAATTGGCCTGACGAACTGGAGAAGAACCGCAGGGTGCAGGAAGGAATGGAGACAAATTCTGGGGGAGGCCAGGGCCCTCAACGGGCTGTAGCGCCACTGATGATGATGATCATATTACACAAAAATATTATACCTGTATTTATTATAGGAGCAAAATTCATGAACATTTCTTGTACACCCACGAACAGGCCATGCCTTTGTGGGATTTTTCGTTTACTATTTTTACTGTTAACATGTATTTCATTGCTATGTAATGATCATTTATTTTTTTGGATACTTTGTTTTACCTCTTATGTTTATTGTAAAAAAAAAGAAAATAATTAAGTAAATAAACAAACTGTTTTTATTCAACGAAGGGAAAGTGAGAGTAAATACGATCTGAAAGGAAAGATAGTTAATATGCTTGATTTAGAATAATTATATTAAGAATAATTTATAACATTAAAATTATATACTCGTAAGATTCCAATGTTATAAAAAATTGACAAAATGAAAAATGTAGTCTTTTGAGCAAATACGTATCCAATCTACATATTTTTAGGTTATTGTGTAGTCATTACATAGGAAACATATATTTTTATAATTAATCGTATATTAACCACTTTAAATTGTATCTTACATTTCCCAGCATATTTAAACTATATGTAACTAAAAAAAATTGCATAAGGAAAAATTATACTTTTTACTTTTAAAACATTAGAAGGTTTTGTTGACCTATTGAATTATTTTTTTATTCAACCCATTATAAAATATAAATAAGACTTTGCGAACATTTAATATTCTGCACAAAGAAAATTTTATCAATCAAATGGCGTGGGACAAATACATTTTTATTGCAAAGATCTTTATAATTTATTAATATATTATGTAAAAGCTAAATGAACAAAATATACGCCACACATTCTAGTTTTACGGCAATAAAATATTTTATTGAGAAATCGCATTTAGGTACAAATTTCACAATATTTTTTTTATTACGATAATTATTTTAAGCGTCAATATTATGATCAATTGAATGGATATAATGTACTTAATAAATAGCACGAAGTTAAAAACGTTATCAGTATCGAAAGTATTCGAAGTCAAACCTGTCGAGAATCAAACCCGGGACCTCGCGCATTATAGTGCAGTAGGTTATCACCCAATGTTCTAATCTTACAAAGAAGAAAAAAAGGTATAAAATTTATTGTTTAATTCACACAGATCGTGAATACCTTAGGTAAAGTTCTGAGTATGAAGTCGAACCAGAACCCTGGACGAGTGCTTTCGACTCGATGACTCCTCTCAGGTAAAATCCTGAAAAAGGAATTTAAGTGTAGATAACTCCGTCAAGCATTGTAGTGGTCGGGCGTTCGTCTACCACGCTTGACGTCCTAGGTTCGATTCCTGACAGGGTGGACGTGAAATTTTGATTAAAGGTGGTTCTACACTGCAAGACTGATCACCTTACCTTCCATTTAACAAAAATGACCGAGATACGTTGCAATCGGAGTACCGATTCAGTGCCCTTCGCATCACTTGATGCCGATAGGAAAATAATGATGATGAGGTAAGTTCGTGGACAAAAAAATAAGTAGACGTCTGAGTTAGCACGTAATCTACATATATATATATATATATATATATATAAACATATATAATAGGCAATGTTTGTATGAGTGTCCTCGATGAGCTGAGTAACTACTGGATCGATTTTCATGCGGTTTTCAGCGAAATGTAGATCTTTGCCATAAGCATATTTATAACTCTGAATATTGTCAATTTATTAAGCAGAAAAAAGTTAGGAGAGAAAATGTAATCATCGTTTTCCAGGGCTGCATTCGCCTAAAAGGCCTATACAAAAAAAATGGAAGGATGTTATTTTTTTGTGTATAAAAAGGTTGTTTTTGAATGTTCACAAACGACTTTCGTTTTTTGGATCGCAGTCAGACTATTTTTATCCATTTATTTATTTTTACTGGATTTTTGGAAACACTGAAAAAATTATAACTGACAATCAATACATTTTTGAAAATCACATTACATTATTAAGTGTTCCCCTGTTAATGATAAGAGCAGAGTTTGACATTTGCAAAAATAATTCTGTATTTATTAATGAATTATTTTATCTTTTGGAATTCAAACTAAAACAATTACTTAGATACCTACTTAATTGAAATATTTTAATCTTAATTATTTTTGATTTGGAATATAATCATCAAATAACTAGGTTCCTATTAATCATCAAAAAGTTACACCATCTTTTTTCATGACAACGAAACATAGATTTTTTCTATTTTAGTTGGGCACAAAAGGTTCTAAATGTAGTTCTCTTTTTGCATATCATTGGGGAGGCATCTTCAAGACAGTAACAGGAAAACAATGTTCAAATACCGATTAATCAAAATACCCTGTACTGCTATCTTGACAATTTATGTAATCCAAAAAACAAAAATAATAATGTAAATGTACATATCTAATTTTAACTAAATACAAAAGTTGCTTTCAAACTTTTGACTGTGTTCATTTAATCTATATACGAGTATGTATTCAAATCTAGCAATAGCAAAGCATAGGCGGGCTCAGCTCGTAATATTATAAAAGTAGCCGCAAAATCGCATGCGCGCGTGGGGAACAGCCAGCCTCCATACTGGTATCAAGATATCGAAATAACGATTAATAAAATCCGAGTGTCATTAATATTTTAATTTATTCACACAATGCTAATTAATTGAGTATTATCTAATTATTCGAGACTCGAAAATTGATCAAATAAACGTCGTAAATATTTACATTTGTTTGTCTTTTATTTTATGAAACCTTACGATAGCTGGAACGTTATTCAATTAATATGTATGCATTCCTTATACTCCTTTTTATATCAACACTCAATGTTTTTTTCCCTTTTTTCCTTTTTTCCCTTTTTTCCCTTTTCCCCTTTTTCCCATTTTTCGGTTCAAGCGTAGCAAAACAGCATCTTCATAATTTTAGAAATAATTTATGGTAATAAAACTTATGGAAAAATAATACAACTGAGAAGGTACAGATAAAAATACACATGTTTGTTGATTTGTGAGAAAAACAGAAAGTCCATGTATGTTAACTGTAAGAATAAAGTTATAATTTTTATGTAAAACTTACCCTAAAAAAATCAAGAAAAACTTTTTTCATTTGGAAATGAATTTATGAACCCTTACGGATTCATGTGGATTATTTCAAAATGTCTCTTAGGAATCGAGCCCAGGTCTAAAAAAATGGTAGTTAAACGCGCCAACCACCAAACAACGAGGCAAACTTATCTCTACTCTATTTTCTTTTTTTTTACCTGAGAGTAACTGTCTAGTCGAAAACGCTCATCCGTGATTCTGGTTCTTTTTTACACTCAGAACTGTTTTCTCAATCCACCCGGACACAGATTGATTACTTGCATAAAATAACCCTTAAAATTGAACATCAATATTTTTCGTTTTATTTTCTCAATAACAATAAGTTGTACTATTACATAATTTTGGAATCTCCTTAGCTATAAAACTAAACTATCATTATAGTTTGCCTCGTATGACGTGTTATTTTTTTCCTTATTAGATTTAGAATAAACGGGTAGTGTTTTTTAATAAAACTTCTAACCATCGGATGACGTCGAAAACTAAATAATCAAACATTTACTAACATCCTTTTCACATGACTAATTTGGAATTTGTCCTTTACGGTATTTTAATTTTCATTATACCAATGACGAATAAGTAGGGCAATTAAATAAACCGAGAGATTCCGTTGACTTTGAGTTATTATTGTATTAATTCTGTATTATATCTTTAAATCAGTTTATAATAATCATTTTCCAAGATTCAAAAACAAATTTGATAACTGGAGAAGAAATAATTCATACGAAATTACCGAAATTTGACTTGTACCGGAACTAATTAACGAATATATGAAAAATATAATTACTATACTTCCACTATGGGTATGTCCAGTGTGTACGCTCGTGAACACCACACAGTTATAATAAAACATAAGTCTCCGTTATAGCATTAATTAGTTTATCCTCCCAACTAACCTATTATTGCTACGTTGCGCGTTGATGAATAATCTCGCCAAAATATTATTCTGTTAGTGAGGACTGAAGAGATTAGCTATTTGCTTCCTTTACACTGGGTTTATTCTATTTATGTTAATTTAATTTATAATTAAAGTTAAACAATTTTTTTTGTTCTTGATTTATTCGACTAATTATGGTTATCCATTGTAAATTTCATTCATGTCGTTTTTCTAAGAGTTCACAAATGATTTTCACATAAAAATAGGGTTTAAACATTCTTCGTTCCATACTGAATAATTGTATAATAATAATTATTTTTATAACAGCTCTATTGAGGGGGTAGCGCAATACCCAACCTGCCATATAACCAATACGAAGTAAAGAAAAATCAGAAATAAAACAGATAAGAAAAACATAATTCATGTGATAAATAAAACAGATGTCACCAATATGAAAATGAATAAAAAACATTCAAGTGGAAACCATAAAGGATTTGAAGAATAAATATAATAAGGAAAAAAAAGTGAACAAATAAAAATAAATTTAAAAGTTACTAGAAAAGGAAACTAATCTTAGAAGAATGGCACTCTTGCGTCCTACTCCAATGCTGCCAAAACCTCGAATCCTAACAGTGTTTCACCAATTGGCTGATCATGATGCTTGGGTTCTTCTCCAGCCATTTTCTGAGGATGTCATTTTTATGATTAAGTATTGTAAAATCTTACTATAAACTGTTCTAAAGACTTCACTTTGTCAATACTTTATTTATTAAATAAGTATATTTTTTTTTTTTTTTTTTATTTATTTATTAATAAAACATATAAGACATGAATATCATGATATTATATTCCCAGGAGTTGTACGAGAAAACTCATTTGGGACGGTACATAAAAAAAAATAGTACATTTCTTGTAACAATACATAGTATACATTTAAACAATAAAAATTTAAACAAATTTTAACAATCTATGAACTTAATACTAAAAAAGGAAAGAAAACATTTAAACAATCTGTGAACTTAATATTAAAGAAGAAAATAAAAACATTCAAACAATCTGTGAACTTAATATTAAAAAAGAAAAGAAAAACATTTAAACATTCTGTGAAATTAATATTAAAAAAGAAAATAAAAACATTTAAACATTCTGTGAACTTAATATTAAAAAAAGAAAAGAAAAACATTTAAACCTAAAACACAATATATAGACTATTCACAGAAACTGAGCTAAAAACTATCACTTTCAAAAAGATTCAAGAAATAGGTCTTCATTTCTGGTCTTTGAGATTTACCACTCGACATTTCATTTTTAAGGTCATCAGGCAGTTTATTAAATTGTATACGACCAATTATTATATTATTTCGATAATACCCTTCATTGATCCTGTACGCGAAAACAAATCTTTATTTATAAACCCCCACCCAAGTCTAAATTCATATTTGCATTAACAAGCGTTATTTTTATTTTACTATAAACATAAATAAATAATATTTTTATTTATATCCCTACAGAGATGAGGTAGAATTTTTTTTTCTTTTTTTTTTCAAACTCAGGATTATGGATATTCGAGCGTTTACAGGGCTTATGACCTGTCATTGGCTGGGTTAAGTGGCCACTTTAAGTACTACAACATTCCCCATTCCGCTTATTAGCGAGTAATAATCCCCAAAACAAATCACGGTGGTATTTTTGCAATTGACTTAACAACAGAAAAAGAAAGCGTTAGGTTTCCACAACACGTCGTGATATTTGTATCCGTCCGTTGATTAGTACTTCAATAATCCTTACAATATTTAAAAGGGTCTTCCATTTTCCGTTGAAAATAACTGCCTTTTATAGCGTTACTTATATCTAACGGAATCGGTATTGATAAATGGAGGCATCCTCATCTCCGAATATCTTATCCCAAACTATTGATGTATGAACATCCTAAAGCTTCAGCACTTTCCCATGAAAATTTCGATATTCATCCAACGGGAATTGCCTACAATCAATACGATGCACCCGACAACCCGTTCACCCGGATATGTCCCTTCAGACAGCGTCCCTTCACTCTATCTTCTCCGACATTCAAATTTTTTCACACGCTTAGGCAAATATTCGGTAATAAATCTTTGCAAATCAGTAAAAGTAGACATGGAACACAAAACTGATACCCTTCCCCGGTGGATCCTTAAGTCTAGTGTGAAATATCTATTTGAATAAAAAAGTCCATGCGATAGTTAATTCGAATCCCTTAATAAAAAAAGGATACCTCGCAAGTGTTGTATGCAAATAAAAAAGTTCCGGAATTCTCCCCTAGTATCAGCAGTCGCGAAAACAAGGTTATTTCTGGGGGTCGGAATATTTAAAGGGAATACCTGCGACCGTGGCCACTATATTTGCATTATTTCAATGCAACCCTTTCAAGTACGAGGGTAAGGTTACACTTAATATTCAAAAAGGGCAGGTACCTTCGCGATTTCGCATAAATTATCGTCAGGTAGATTCTATTTTTTCTACGCTTAATAAAAAATGTATTCTCTAAATCGGTGGGGTGCCGAAAAGCAAATATTATCGCGATTATTGCGGGGAGACTATGCCCTTAGGTTAACGGTGCATAAGGAAGCGGACATGTTATTCTATTCAATAGAAAAAAATACACTTCCTTTTACAATTTCCTTACAGACTTTATGCAAAAAAGGGTTTAACCCATCCTTTTTTTTCAATGAATAGGGCCATGCACATTATGCTAATGTATGCATAAAATTTATTGCGTTTTGTAGCGGATTAAAAGCGACTATAGAGTCTTAGTAAAAATACATAAGAGACATTTTCGCTTGTCGATATTTGATTTCGGTTCCTAGAGGGAATCAAATTTGGTTACCGCGTCCCAGAATATATCGAATTTTTCAATGGCTTCCGTTATGAGCATTACGTTACATTTTTTATGAGCATTTTTTTCTCAGGCTTATTTTTTATGCAAATAACATTACACAGCGGATAACAATTGTTGGAAAAAACCCTTTGAGCGAATCCATTTTGTACCAGAACAGATATAGGCAGGCTGTTCAACTTGCATACGTAATTTGTCCCAAAAGGCGGTAGAAAAAACGGTTAGTAACGTTTTTTGACAATTCACCGGATCAATCTATTGACATTTCCTATCAAATTGTGTAACATATTATCTTCTTAGAATACGACGAGAGAGGCGTCTTCGTAACGATTTTATCCTGCGCCAACGGTATTTGTATACACTCATAGTATATGTGTTGATTTAAATACCCTTATTACTTGATAAATACCCAACTTAATATTTACAGTTTGTTTTAACTGGATGAAATATTAGATACATCAAAATGTGTAGTAACTGTTTTGTTTATTATTTTGGGATATAAACTGATTTTAAAATAATGCTTCAAATGTTATTATTTCGTGTAAATGCCTTTATTTTTTTAAATTACTACATCAATTTCTAAACCCGTCTAAAAACATAAATATAAGTGTTTTATCCATCATGTTAATTAGGCAGTACTAGTTTAAATAAAGTTTTTTAATGTTGCAATATAATTGATCATACTAAGTACAATGCATTAAACTTATTAGTACAATTTTGCATTGTTGATTTAGAAAGTACCTAAACTCAATAAATTTAGTCCCAAAAAAAAAAAATTTATATTCCAATAAAAACAATGTATAAAGTATTTCAATGGAACTGATCTCCACGAAAAAACATCCATGTTAATTTGTAGCAAAAACCCCAAAGAGATAATAGTATCGCAACAGGTCTATTTTATTTATGTAAACAAATACAAATTAAATTGGAAAAAAATGCAACAAAAAATATAGCAACTGTGTTGCATATTTACCCCCTCTTTTACAACCCCGTTTTTTCAATGCGTTTCTTTGTTAAAGACAGGTTTCGGATTTCAGGCACCATTTATAACGAGAGTTAGGCATTGTTACCATCTCACAGGTGTCATTTGGGTTTACCTGGGAACAGAAGTGGACGAATTCATATAAAGAAACTAAGAAATGACACATTCAGCCATACACCATAACCATTCAATGACAGACCGATGGTTAGCGTATTTAAGTAAAACACAGGTAGCTGAAATCAAATTGTAATAATAAATTCCACCTGGAAGACAAGTCGTAACTTAATAAAACGATCAGCGTTATTTATTTATTAAAACATATATTTGGCGTAATGTGCGTTCAAATTATTTGCGGTTAGTGCGTTTCACTACCATGTATGGGACCCCGGGTTAAATCCCTGAAAAATACACGAAATGTTCTTTCAAAAAGCTGTGTATGCCTGATCATCTAACCTTCATGGGACAAATAGTAAAATTATGCTGCAACTTATTTATCAGTGCAATACGCATGTGCCTTTTTCATAAAACGAAATGAAATTATGCCATTTTGGACAATTTTTAACTAGTAATTTACCATTATATTTAACGGGGAACCAAGTTGTATTTGAATAAGAAGTGAACAGCTATCAGGAGTTCACGACGCACAATCTACGATATTACAATGCAAACATACTTTATTTTATAATTATTAAATTAATTGAACAGCACTTCGATGGATCAGCGAAAATCCTGAATTTTGTACTTTTGTAGTTTTTAGAAATTTTGTCTTTTATCAAACCTTTGAGTGTATTTTGTTTGAATTCACGTTTAATTGTAAATTGTAGTTTATTTATCAAACATCTTTCGCACGTGTCAAAATGAAAGTTGAACACAGATCGTCAGTCTATCCATCAGAAATAAACACGTGTCCTTTTTTAACAAAAGGTTTATTTTTTAATCTTTATAGCCCATTTACTTATTTTTATATGGTTTTTTATTGTGATCACATGTCTTTTGTGAGTTCAAGAAATTTAAGATGAACATCCTTCCACGAATAGGCTAATGTGACAAAAGTGAGTTCCGTTACTGTTTGCTTCACAGCCTTAGCAGAAGTTACAGTATAATGTAAATATATATTTTATCTTTAGAACTACATAAAATTTGTTTTTTTTTCTTTATTTGCATTTAATTTCGAATTTCGCGCTATATTGGAACACTAATCGCTGTCTCTTGTTTATAAATTACAAGAAATTATATTATTATAAATTGGAACAACTTAGAAACAAATTATTAGAAATTATATTTATGTATGTACCTATTTCAACAGGAAACGTTTCTCCCTTATAACAATATTGTTCTAAACCAGATTGAAATTATCTTGAAAATTATTGGGAAACTAGCACGTGCAATTATTATCATTTCTAAAGTTGGTGAGCTATTTTCGGTTTCGATCATTTATTTTCATAGTGTAGGTAATATTCGTGTCTGATTATTACCATACAGACAATATTAGGCAAAAAGTATATTTCATGGTACGGTTAGCACATTTGACTACCATGTCTGAGGTCCCGGGTTCTATTCCTCGCAAGGTCTATACGAAATAAATATTTTAAAAGATGATTTTCACTGTATCATTCCGTAGCCTCTGAACTAGATTTGAAGAGTCAACGTCGTCAGACTGGTTTGACGATGTCGGCCATGAATTAAACTAAATACTTGTTTTCATTCTTATATTTAAAACGTAGTTCCATCAAGAAACGTCTGTCGAAAAACTCGATCCGTATTTTGATATTTTTTGACAATCTCAGTAGAAAAATATTTTGATAATAGACACTTTACGTATTTTTATTTTTTTAAATGTTGCTTACTATACATTATATTAGTATAATTACATATTTTCGATGATTTTTCCTTCAAATTGTTTAAATAATGTTAAATACCGCATTTCCGTTTTGGTACCGCGTGTATTTTTGAAAATATTGGTGCGTTAACAAAGGCGGATAACGAAATATATTGATGATGATGGTGATCAAAAGTATAATTATAAGATTATTGAACAAATAAATATAAATCAAATCAAGCATTTTTTTAAGTCGTTAAAAGATGATTTTATTTCTACGTACATAAATAAATACTCCGCGCTCGCGCGAGCGCAGTGATCATATTATGGATACCGATACAAAAAGGGAACGAAGAACCAAAAATTTATAGCTAGCCCAGCGTGTCATTGGTTTTTTACATTTTATTTTATAAATACTTTTTACCTGTCCCGTTGCGGCCTTTGGCGGTCCTGGGGCCGATGGCGAACGGTATCCTGAGACCAAAATATCAAGATATGCGTTCACAGATAATACTCCATTGTTTGGTATTTTATTTAGGACATTTCATTATATTTTATTGGCTCTCTCGATCTTTCTATTGTGCGTTCATAGCCATTATTTGAGTTCGCTATGTTGTTTTTATTGTTTCTGTTTAAAACAATCGAAAACGAAAAAGTCGACATGCTCGTGATTTGGGATGATTAATTTCATGCAATGATTAACTGGGGATTAAATATACGTATAAACAAAATTCTTTTTTAACTTAAATATTGATGTTTTTAATACTTCATTATATTATCTAGATTTACTAAAAATACTATATTGAAATACCACGGACATTTAATAAAAACACTTCAATGTTATCACGAAACCCACCTTAGCAAAGCAAATCCTTCATAATATTATCGATTGTATTAAAAATGTTTTTTTCTTCATTAACTTGATTTGTAGTTAAATTAGTGGTAAGATCTTTGCTATAGCATTTAACACACACTGTTGATAGTGTTTATTCAATTCATCTGAACTGAGGTTGATCTGACTTGGGAAGATGAAAAAAGTCTGGGTGCAATTTGTGGGTACCATAAAAAAAAGGAGTATTTTTTCGAGATGGCAAGTGCACAGTGCGATACTATACTTTCCATATATTTTGTTTATACTACATCTCATGTTATAAGTGTTGCGCAACAAAAACCCTTCCGGAGGGTCTTAACGTAAACAAGTAAAATAATATTGTTAATTGAATCGGCATTCACTTCGTAACTCTTCATTATAAATTATTATGAAAATAAAACTTTGTTATCAGTGTTACACATTATATCACCCGTCGATGGGAGGAGTGCTGTCCCGAAACTATAGTTGTGTTCTTGTAAAAGAATAAAATTGTGTAACACTGATAACAAAGTTTTATTTTCATAATAATTCAAGTAAAATAATATTTATTTATACATTAATTATTTTTAATTATTGTTTGTTTATTTATTTTTATTTTATTTATTTTAAAGAAACAAACAGTCGACAATGAAAGAATAATTTTTTTTCTAAATACAGTTTAAAGACAGACCAGCAAAGTTTCTAAATAAAAATCATACATATTATTAAATTGTGTTACAACAAAAGAATGTGTTTATGTGTATTTGTATGAGAGTAAGTGTAGTTTATGTGTATTAGTGTGTAAGTAAGTGTTCAGGTGTGTGCATCATTAAATAGTAAGTGGGATCGTATCGCAGCCAGAAATTATAAGTCTTAATTTATTTTTACATAAATTAAGGTGCATGTAAAATATATCAATAGATGGAAAAAAAACACTTTAGTAAGAGCAATAACGATAGAGGAAAGAGTGTTGTGCATAGTTAGTGCTACAGACTAGCAGATGGAATAAATACTTTTTTCTTGTCACGCGAAAGGGGACATTCAGATTAATTTTGGAGTGTAGGTTAAAAGAGAGTATTATTTAATAATTTGTGTAAATAGCATAATTCAGATACAGTGCGTCTATTTTCAAGGGTAAAAAATCCATTTTGCTTGACAGATTGGCTGTAAGTACAAAGCGTTTAATTGTTTTTATAATCTAGGTATTTAAAAAAATTTCGTTGAACATTTTCAATCTTTTCTATGTTTGTTATGTATTGTGGGCTCCACACAACGGATGCAAACTCCAAATTACTGCGTACTAAAGTGTTGTATAATGTTTTTAATGTATTTGGTTTTTAAAAAGGTTTGGAAATTCTTAAAATGAAGCCCAGCATTTGGTAAGCTTTTTCAACAATAGAATTTATATGAGACTTCAACAGCAATTAGGGATAACTTATAATATTTTATATAATACCTCAAGGGTGCTTTAAAAAGTGATTATATAAAGAAATAAATTTAATTTTAACTTTTTAAATTTGTAATTTAAGAAAAACAATATACTTTATCACATGCTAAGGATTTATTCAAATGATTTAGAGAACAAGGGGGTTTTAAGTTTTTTCCGAAACATCACTTTACTCTTACAGTTTCGCACCTCTGCGGGAGAGCATTCCATGCCATAGGGCCTGCGACCGCAAATGCGCGTTCGCCAAATTTAGTGAGCCGTTTGCCTATAGGTATAATAACTTTTCCTCTCGACGTCGATGTAGCTGATCTAAGAGTAAGACGTCTGTCAGCTAGTTCATCTGGAATGCAGAGTTTTCTTAGATATTATGGAGCAGAGTTATGCCATTTACCCATATGTTTTTTTTTTATTTTAGCACACTGCAAAGCTTTTATGTACACAATAAGCTTATTAAAGATCTTTGGTGCCAATTACTAAAAAAATCCGTAAGCTGTGACATATTTTCGCCACTACTTTAATAGGGTTTTCGTGTACTCGTATACCTATCTTATGTCAAGAATTACAAAGAGCTTTTAGTTATACATTCGGATTAACGCGATATTTTCTTCCCCCGAGATAATAATATCTTATGTCGACCGCAACACGAACCGCAAAACGTTGCGGTAAATCAAACGAGGAACACACACACACGTAATTAATAATAAGACACAACCTCCAATTGTGGTTTCCTTACTCGCCACCCTATAAACTTTATACTATAGCGTGAAGTACAGAATTACCTCCCCCTGAGGGCACTGACGCTTGTTTGTTTTCATTTATCCCGCAGTTAGCTTACAGCAAGCGGTACTCCGCTTCACCATAACAGCCAGAGTTGAATCTTCTTCACTTAACTTGATTTTCGTCAAATGTAATCTTGAATCCCTAATTTAAAGAGCCCTAAATCATTTTATCTAGAACTCATGGGAATGCAAATTGGTATTTGTATCGAAATAAATTAGTTAAAAAATATATGGTACAATAGCTTGGACAATTATTTAAAAGAATAAATAATAATTGTTTAACCTCTATTCGGGATAAAAATACGATATATTGAATTCACTTTCAGGTTCTTGTGTTGGGCGAGCGATTCATTAGCGGGAACAAATAAATCATATATACAAATAAAAAATAACCGGGTCGTGGTCCCGTGTTAGTATTGTGGACTCACGAGCCAAAGGTCCGAGGTCAAATCCCACTCTACCACAACTCGATTTTCATTTTTTCAGCAAAAGTTATTTTCTACTTTTAGGAAATGCTCTGAAAATTTTAATATTTGAGTAAATAATAAAAACTCAAGTATTTATCTTTTATTAAAAAAAAAAAAATATGCAAAGTATCGATTAAACTTCTCGGTATAGTTTCACTAATTTATTTTATTGACATCTTAAAGATTTGTCGATCACAAAATATCTACATAAACAAAGTTAATGTAGCATACATACATATACGGTAAGTAAATATTAATATTTTGCATACACAAAACCAGAACCATCCAGCTAAGGAAAGATAATCCGGCCAGAAAAATCCACCAGAGCAGGCAACGGGAAACCACTCTGTGCCGCGATTACAAACGTTATCTTCATCGGTACATTATGTCGAGACGGTATAAAGTTAAATCTTTATTATTTAAATGTGTGCTAATACATTACAACAGAAATAAATAACATTTTAGAGAAGGCAATATAGAAGTCTTAGCATCTGCAAGGCTTATGACCTGTCATCGGCTGGTTTAATTGGTCACTTTACACACTGTCTAACATTCACCATTCTGCCCATATTTAAACATCTTTATTCCTTCAATTCTTTCATCTGTAGATGTTTGTGAAGTTAAAGAGTTGAAACCTTTATTTATGAGGGTGAGATTCGTCTAATATTAACAGCTATTATATATCTGAGAGCTGTTAATATTTATTTTTTTGCACCACAACAGGCCAGGAGGCCCAATTACAGTGGTAAATTACATCACAGAACACCCAGGCTTGAGAAAAATCACATTTTATTTTTGTGTTCTCACCGGGAATCGAACCCGGAACCTTCCGTCTGTGAGTCAAGCGTCTTGACCACTACACTACGGAGGCCGCCATTATTAATATTATTATTATTAATATTAACAGCTCGCTAAGGAGTTGAATCCAGTCCTTATCTACAAAAATTAAAACTCAAAATATTGTTGAAAATGTGTGTGTTTGTATGAAAAGTATCTTCGTCGGTAATCTATAATTGTTTAGAAAAAAAATGTACCCAGCTTTTATTTTTCATACGGAAAAATCAATTTCATTCTTTTGATAAAATTGAATATAAATGTTAAGTTCCCATTGTAATACGGGGCCTGGTCATCTGCTCCTGGGAATCACTATGGCGAGTACATCAATCAGCAGTCGTCCTTAGAGTAGCGGAGGACAAAAATGCTCTCGCTGCAGTGATCGCCAAGCCACGCGTCGCGTATCGACGCGGCGTCGGGGGGACCCCGAAAAGGCACCGGGGAAGATGATACACAAATCAAAACTTTGGCGATGTAGAAAGTTAGAATTAATGTTATGATGAATGTTTTAATATAAAAATCAAACACTGATTCGAGTCTACTTATATGTTTTTTTTTTTTTTTTAAACAAAAGTGGAAGCCAACAATAGAGACCAATTTTCTCGACAAAATAACATAATAATTAGTGGTATACCCGAAAATGTTAAAGAAAACCTTATCAACCTAACTACAAAAATAAGCGAAGTCATCGGTTGCAGTCTACTAAAATCAGACATAGACTTTGTCACTAGAATCAGCCCTAAAAAACTCGATTCAGATGGAGAAACTAGAAGAAATAAACCAAGAAATATTCTATTAAAACTAACAAAAAGATATTTAAAGGAAGATCTTCTATCAGGTGTTAAAGCCAAGAAAGGAATAACTACCTCGGATCTTAACATCTCTGGTGAACAACGTAAAATTTACTTTTCTGACCATCTGACCCCTATTAACCAACAATTATTGAAGGAAGCGAAAACGTTTTCAAGAGAAAAAAACATAAAATTTTGTTGGGTAAAAAATTCCAAAATATTTATTCGACTAAACGATACTTCTCCATTACATTTAATTACGAAATCTTCAGATATGGAGAAAATAAAACTATAAAAAGGAAATTCCCCTCTTTTTTCCAAAAATATAATGTTATACATGGATCCTCATTCTTGATTAATTTCATTATCATATTATGTATATTATTATTGTCAAACGATAATGATAGTGTTCATCACACATATATTTTCACTTTATTAATTATTTTTTATATCCAATACTCATATTTCATGCACCTATGTGGAGCATTTCGAATTATTCCTCATAACGAAGTGATTACAACCTTATTATTTTTATTGATTCTCATATTTTGTATAATATTACTATTCCTAACTGAAAAGGTCATCTTGATTTCTTTTCAATTTTTTGTTCTACACTATTATTTTGTATCTCAAAGGGCACGACTCTAAAATTATATTACCAAAATGTTCGTGGACTACGAACTAAAACTAATCTTCTTTTCAACTCAATTTTAAATAATGAATATGATGTGATAGTACTGACAGAAACATGGCTATGCAGTAGCATCAGCAACCGAGAAATATTTGATGATAGGTATACCGTTTTTAGGAGAGATAGAAATTATGCAGAAACAGGTCAAAAATTTGGTGGCGGCGTGATTATAGCTGTCCGAAAGATTCTTTTACCAGACAGTCATTTAAATTGGTCAACTATAAATGAAGATTTATGGGTTTCAATTCCAACTTATTCCAAACATAATATATTCATATGTTCTACATACTTACCCCACTGTCGTTATCATCTTGAAGATATAAAACGCCACTTTGAGAATGTTTCTAGTATTATGTACAAATATCCTGATGATTTATTCATTCTACTAGGAGACTATAATGTACCTAATATAAATTGGAAATCTAATTCTGAGGTTAATTACCTTCTCCGTGTGAATTTAACGATTCACTTAGCACTAATTTAATTGATAAAATAAACTTTTTGAATCTCAAGCAATTTAATTCCCAAAATAATAGTAATAATCGCATACTTGATCTCATTTTAAGTAACAGTGACCTGTGCAATGTAATAACCTGCGACGATCCTCTCGTTACAGAAGATGTTCATCATAAATCACTTTGTATTGATATCACTGCTAGAATAGAATCAAATGACGCAAAAAGTGGTTCTAGACTTAAATTTTCATATCATTCGGCAAATTATATAGCAATAAATGAACTACTCTCGGAAGTAAATTGGAACGATAAATTTGAGGGACTAGATATAGAAAAAGCGACATCAGTATTTTACTCCATACTTAATGATGCAGTGACTTTATTTGTACAAACTAAGACGGTGAAATCTTGTGAAAAATTTCCAAATTGGTATTCCGCATCACTAATAAAAATAATAAATGAAAAACTTAAATACCATAAAAAATGGAAAACTTATAAAAACCTTGCAGACTATAAAACATTTTCTCTTCTCCGTTCACGCCAGAAACAAGAAGCCAAAAATTGTTATGACCAATACATTGATCAAACTGAATTAACTATTCAGAAAAATCCTAAACAATTTTGGTCATTCGTTAAATCGAAAAAATCTCTAAGTTATTATCCAACAGAAATGTTTCTTCATGATACAAAGAGTGATAACGTGCAAAGCAGTTGCGAGTTATTTTCTACCTTCTTTCAGTCTGTTTTTATTAATAACGACATTGATTTACCTATTGTGGACTCTAGAAATGTCATTGACATTCAAACTGTAACATTTAATTCTAAATTAGTTCTTAAATATTTAAATGATCTAGATCCTTCAAAAGGCGCAGGACCTGACGGATTTCCTACGTTTTTCATAAAAAGATGTGCAACGCAATTGGCATGTCCGTTGTCATATCTTTATAACCTATCATTAAAAGAAGGTAAATTTCCAATGTGCTGGAAGAAATCTCACGTTACTCCTGTCCATAAAACTGGTGATCTACACAATATTGAAAATTATAGACCCATATCTAAAATTTCAATTTTTAGCAAATTAATGGAAAAAATCATCACTGAACAAATTTCTCCAGCGGTGAAGCACTTCATTGATCCAAACCAACACGGTTTCTTTAAAATGCGAAATGTTTCTACTAATCTTGCTGAATTTACAGATAGGGTTCTAAACGTAATGGGCAGCCGACATCAGGTCGACGCTCAGTATACAGATTTTAGCAAGGCTTTTGATAAAATCAGTCACAAAATCCTTCTTCACAAATTAAAATGTTATGGCTTTCACGGTAATCTACTACGTTGGATTGAATCTTATTTAAAGTATCGCCTCCAATCAGTTGCACTATTAAACTATCAGTCTTCATTTAAACAATGCTATTCCGGTGTACCCCAGGGATCCCACTTGGGTCCATTATTGTTTATTCTTTATATTAATGATATGGGTAACGTCTTTAAATTTTCCGAATACAAAATATTTGCCGATGACACAAAAATATACAAGAAAGTTACTTCCCTACAAGATTGTCTTGATATGCAAGAAGATCTTGAAAACTTCTCTACTTATTGTGTAAATAATCAGCTCATATTAAATCCGCTTAAATGCAAAACAATTACCTTTACGAGAATAAAAAATCCGATAGATTATTCGTATTCTCTATCGGGTACAGTCTTGCACCGTGTCCAAGAAATACGAGATCTAGGTGTAGTTCTGGACTCAAAAATGACATTTCAATCACATATTGATAAAATTATTGAAAAAGCATATAAAATGTTAGGTTTTATTATACGAGTATCTAAGCCTTTTAAAAATGATCTAACAATAAAAAATCTTTATTATAGTTATGTAAGAACCCATCTTGAATTTGCGTCTATCGTTTGGAATCCACAATACATTACTTATATTGACAGGCTGGAGAAAGTACAAAACAAATTTTTAAAACATTTGAATTTCCGATGCTCTTATATTTCCAAATCATGACTTATCTGGACGTTTTCACAAACTGATTAACCTCGAAAAAAGGAGAACATTAATGGACCTCACATTCCTCTATAAAATTATTAACAGTCTAGCTGATTCATCCCAGCTCCTAAATAAAATTCAAATTAACTGTCCATCACGTGCCCTACGAAATCACCCAACCTTTAGAATACCTAGTGTCAATACGAACTATTGCCAGAATTCGTTTTTACACAGATCGTGTTCCACTTTTAACAGCTTTTTTAACCATATAGATATATATCATACAGGATTACAATTATTTAAAAATAGTGTATTGAAAACTTTTGAATAAAACTCCGGTTGGTCCCTTTTTCTCTTATATCACTCAAATTACATACATTCATATTATTATTATAAATTAAATTTCTCTTTTGAAATTTTGTATTACTTCTAAAATCGCTTTAATGAAATTTTATCGACTTTTCTTGGTTTAAAATCTTCTCCTTAGATTGCTTTTTCAAATTTTAAATGATTACTTGCCATACTTGTTATTCCTTCTTTATTTTTTCTTTTTTCTCTGCTGCCATTGGCATGTTTTTATACTTGTTATACTTTTAAACTACTTTTAATTACTTATATTATATATGTTAATAAAATCAATATATTGCTGCTCTTACTATAATGTGTCATTAATTTTGAAGATGTTTTTTAAATTGACCTAAATTTAAATTTACTGTCTTATATTTCACTTAAAGATTCTTCTCATCGTTTCTTTGAATCTCTTAAAATAAATATGTGTTTATGTTTTTCCTTTTTTAAAAAAAAAAAAAAATGTTATTACTATTTTATTTTATTTTTACATCTGAGTATTTTTTTCATTCTTTATTTCCATTCTTAATTCTTAATTACTCTTACAAGTTTTCTTCATTTTTAATATTATTTCCATTTGTAAATAGTCACTACAAACTACAAACCTTAAAATATATTTTTTTTTCACTTAAATTTAAATATTTAAACAACTTTCATTTATGTTTTCTTTTTCCTTCTCTTTTTTATACTTTCATAATTAACATTAGATTTAATTGCTTTTTAATATGGAAACTTCACTGGTCCATTAGAATTAAGTCCAATTGTGTAAAATATTAAACTTTGTAACTGTACTGTATGTTTCCTGAATAAAAGAAAATAAAAAAAATAAAAAAAATAAAAAATGGATAATTGTTTGTAATCATACACGCTGAACATTATTACTCAAGTACCTAGAATTGCATAACTGTATCCAGGGTGTTTTTTTAAACCCTATCACATCCGAAACCACGATGATCAGTATGAGCAAGAAGACATATTGGCATATTAAAATATTTTTTTAGAAAGAATAAAATTTTAAAAAATAAAATTTCAAAAAAGCAAATGGTTGCGAAACAAGGAGCGGGAAAGGGGGAGTCTGACACTGCGCCGCGCTCCCCTCACTTCTCCCCTGCAGAAGTAAGCAACCATTTGTTTTTTATAATATTTTATTTTTGAACTTTTTCTTTGTTCTAAATATTTTTTTAAATATGCTAATATGTCTTCTTGCCCATACTGAGCATCGTGGTTTTGGATGTGACAGGGTTTAAAGAACACCCTGTATAAGGACCTTCAGGCTCTCATGCATTATCATTTGTTTGAAGATGCCCTAACAAGGCGAAATAACCGTCAGTTTTTTTTTTTTTTTTTTTAAATAAGGTAAAATAAATTAGTCGTCTTAAATCAGAGTTCGGTTTAATTATTAAAATTATGTTTAACCATTTTAATATTCAAAGCACTTGGTGACATTTAAAAGTCAATAAATAAATTAAGAAAGTTTATGCGGTATACCTGAATTTCGAGAGAGAAAAAATATTATAATTTTCAAAAAAAGAAATATTTGCAGTCTTATGATTTGCCCAAATATTTAATTTTGAGGGCCATTTTCACTCAATAAAACTTTGTTATTAGTCTTGCACGATTTTATTATTTTAAATGAAGTGTTACGAAGTGAATGCTGATTCAATTAATAATAGGAAATCAAAAGCTAAAAAGTCGCGACGAAAATACAATTATTTATTGAAATACTAATAAACAAACAAACAAACAAACAAACAAACAAACAAACAAACAAACAAACAAACCATCACGCCGTTTTACCGTGGAGGTAGGCATAGAGAATAGAACGCCATATCACTCTATCTTTGCATACAGATCATACTTCCTTTACATTCATACATCTTCTCATGCACGCACGCCGATTATTTTTACTTTTGACATGTCCATCTTCAAGTATTTGATGGACTTGATCGCGCCATGTCTTTCTCGGTCTTCCTCGTTTTCTGCATCCATCAACATTCGCGTCTTAGATCCTGTTAGCCGTTCTTTCGCTGTCTATTCACTCTACATGTCCGAACCAACCCAGCACCCCTTTCTTGATTCTGCCGATGATGCATATCTCAGCCTTACACTATAACTTAATTTGAGACTTTGTTATTCAATAATTGATGTCAACATGCGCATTCTACTTAGGATTAATACACAAAAACTTTTTCGTCGTTTAGTTTTGAAATCAACGTGTTTTACTCACTATACAAGTATAATATCTTTATTTAAAACTTCAAAACGGCAACCGAACTCGAGATCTCGTGTATAATAACTGAATACGCTGAACACAACGTCACTTTAAGCAGTAAAAAAATATAACTTTATAGAATAATGTCCAATTTATTATTATTAATATTTAAAGCATTAACTTTGTGGTCAAACAATTACTAAACGTTATTAAATATTTGTATATACCCACTTACCGACTTTTCTCTGTTAACCGGTTTCGAGATGCCAATTAACAAAGACACCAATTAAACCAACATGCAAACCAACATTATTAGGAAACCTTTAAAAAAAAGTTCCTTTGCTAATAATCAAACAAATTTCCAATATAGTCCTTCATACGATGTTCCACTGTAATGGTCACCCTATTAAACTTATTAAACTTACCCCCTTCCTCCATCCCCTCTACTTTTTTCATTAATTCTCAAAAAACCGAATATTTTCAAAATTTTATCAGAGCATTGTTGTCCTAATCAGGGCATGAGGATCAGGGAGCTTGCAGAAGCATATGAGGTGAAGAAGAGCCTCACTTTGCAAGACTTGCCGCAGGACAGATTTTACCAGGGAGTGGGAGACTATTTCTCACTTCCTCATCCGGCAGAGCGCTATCCGATGGATCGCGGCTATGATGATCAGGTTCTGCCTGGGACGGCGCAGGAAGAGTTGAGGATCTACACAGATGGCAGTCTAGAAATAATTAGGTAAAATTAGGTATATATAAAAAAAAACACATTAGTATACATAATATCTAAAGAATAATATGTTAAAAAAGTAAAAGAATCTTGTTACGAAAAACTCCCTCAGAGACGTGAAAAATGACAATGTCCAAAGTGATATTGTTCAACATAGAGATAGCCTTTCCAACAGGCATAACCGTTGGCAGGTTGGTCCTGTATATTGGAATGTGAAACAGTCTATGCTGACGCTGTCTAAGGTAATTATCAGGAACATAAAAGCTAATGCTCCGCATAATTTCAGGGTTGTTAATAATACCGCGCAACAATCGAAAGAAGTGCGTTGTTAAATACACATTCCTTCTAATCTTCAAACTGCTGTAACCAAGCATACCCTGGAGGAACTCAGCAAGGTAAATAATAAAGCAACTCCTGTATAAAAAAAATATTAAAAAATTAAATCAGTGCATGTACTTATTAAAATGCATGACGTGTTGGTTTTATATTTTTGCGCAACAACTATGGTAAAGGTGTATGGTGGGTTTTGCATGTTGATTTGCATGTTGGTTTAATTGGTGTCCTGGCGAAGTAACGGGTACGTCTCGAAACCGGTAGACATAGAAAAGTCTGTAAGTGGTTATATACAAACGTTTAGTCAAATATATTATATTAAAATGTTAATCTACTCGTACTAACAATTGTTGAAGTAGGTATCAACAGGCAATCTTATATACGAGTAGGTACTATAAAATGCTGTAATACGGCATTGAAACTAAAATAAAGTTATAACATCAAATTGTATAATGTTGAATGCGTTTTCATTACTTTTTTATTAAGGTTATAGAAAATCGTGACACAAGATTGGCTATGAACCCCAAACGATATCGATGAAAAACGGCCGAAATGCAAATGAATCCGTTTTATTAATCGAATTCAAAGGTGTGATGTTCCCGCATATGCATAAGTTTCAAATATATTACGCGAGCCGATGCATTTTGTTGACACGTTGCGAAACTGCAGCTTGCACGATGCATGTATTTTGCAATTGTTAATGTCTGACAATATAAAGTAATTTTTAAAAGTTCAATTTAATTTGCAGAAACGGGAAGTGCTAAATTCCTTAGTAAGCTTATAATTCATTTCATTCCGGTTATCGGATCCACGTGATATATGGTCAAATTATTTAAATCAAAACTATGCAAATAAAATAAACAGGGTGAGCGATTTTAATTTGGAAAATATGCTTTTATTAAAATGAAACGAATGTAATTGAAAAAGGTTCTACCCCGAGATCGATGTAATTTATTTAAAAATTATGCATTATATGACATTGTATTGCATTAAAAATTACTCAGCAATTTTTATTTTAACAGGCTCATAGGACATAGTTTAGTTATATCGAAACCACAATGATTTATGGTTGTTATTATTGTATGAATGCATTTTTTTATTTATTTACTTCTATTCATATCGAGTTTGTTTTTCATAAGAGAAAATAAGGTTGCTTTTTAGGAGCATTTAGTAGTATATTCCACTTCTTGTAAGTGCTTTGACTATAGACAAAGGAACCCGTTCTGTTACCAAAACCGGTCGGTCTGGGTTTTAGCTATTTTGGTAATCACTTATTTAGATACAAAAAATATTATTATACATTTAAAATCACAAAGTTAGTCATAAAAACTTACTTTAAAAAACGTTATAATTTTTTTATTGAAATGATTTTCCCTTTCACAATTGACATCCATGTACCTATACAAATCGCATAAAACAGTAAATTTGTTTATTACATAAATAGGTATTTTTTATATTCCTTTAAATAATTAACTTATATTCGATATACAGTCCATTCAAATCTTAAACACCCTCTGCTTTATGTGTGCGTAATAATAAGTTATCATTCTAGTGTGACTACTTACACAAACGAAATTTGTATGTTTACTTTGATCGACAGGCACTGACACATTAATTTACTAAACATTCAAACGCACTGTACATTTATTAACAGTCTTCTTCTTCTTGCTTTGGACTTATGTTCTGTTCTCCAGAGGGCTGTTCCTCCTGTGAGGTGAATTCCCAGCTGTCCGTCCATCTTGTGGAAGGTCTCCCGCGAGGACGAGTGCAATGTAAGGCAGTCTTTATTAACAGTGACATTATTTATACGAAAAATAATTTCTGTTTAAAATTCCTTCAAATCAAACTGAATAGTCGCTTTCTCTCGAAAACTCGCCTCGGGAATAATGTTTATTCGAATACATCGTTTTATTCAAAAGTACCTACTGTTCTAGTATAAATAAATTTGGATCCTAAATGTATTAATTTGCCTTTAAAATTATATAAAATGTATCTAAATATTGGTAAATATGTAGCTAAAATTTTGAACTAATATATTTTTAACAAATTACAACAGGGATAAAGAATACCTTAAATAAGGGAATATGGAAGTCTAGACATTTATAGGGCTCACGACCTGTCATTGGCTGGTTTAAGTGGTCACTTTACAAACTGTGTTACATTCACTATTTTGCCTAAGTTTTAATATCCATATTTATTAAATTCTTCCATTTGTCAATTTTAGTGAAGTTAAAGAGCTGAAACCTTTATGAAATTTGTTAACCTCAATGACTTCCGAGGGGTTGAAATCCAGTCTTTTGTCTACAAATATTTGGACAAACGCAAATATTGTAATAAAACCAACTGGTCCAAGAAGAAGTTTAAAAATTGGAAAATTGTTTTCAGGCGTTGCCAAGTATTGAAAATAATTCAGCTAGATGAATTTCTTCACAACAATAAAGGTTTCAGCTCTTTAACATCACTAAAATCAACAAATGGAAGAATTAAAGAAATATGGATGTTTAAAAATAGGCAAAACGGTGAATGTAACACAGTGTGTAAAGTGGCCACTTAAACCAGCCAATGACAGGTCGTAAGCTCTTTAAATGTCGGAACTTTCATATCCCTTATATAAGGTATTCTCCATCCTTGTTGCAATTTGTTAATCTTAATGACTCCCGAGGGGGTTAAATCCAATATTTTGTCTAAAACATTTGAACAAACTCTAATATTGTTAATATATTTTTGTATTCCGTGTATTTAATTTTTATAAAAAAAGCCTTTAAGATAATTTTAGGGCACATGCGGGCTATTTTTTAAAGGTTACCTTGTGTATCTAACATGAGAGTTTTTAGAGAATGGGAGCTCGTAACGTGTACTTTTTATGTGTGGGCATTTTCCCATTTAGTGGTGCTCGGGGTACCGGAGGGCCGGCCCAGGTATATTTAGATAACTTACGAACCTAACGGCGTAAACCTTAGAAATAATGACGATATTTTATCCCAACTGTCATCTCGAAAGCGAATAGTGGCAATCTATTATAAAATATTAAGATACAGGATCGTTAGGCCGGTACACTTGTACCTTATGAGTTATGGATCGAATTCCCGGAGATGTTTTCTCCTCCGCATTAAAAAAAGTTTGGAAACTGGTCCTGTGGACGTGTTTGTGCTATCCGAAATCAAATAACAAATTGTTATTTTAACTTTTGGAGATACTATCGCGATGTTAACACTTGTTAAATAGTTATTTACTGAACAATCAAATGATACTTCTCGTTTTACTGAAAATACTACTCTAAGCATCGATACATGTATTAAAAAATATTCTTAGTATGTCATCATAATCATAATTTTCTTTCCGCACCTAATGATGCATAGGACACTGTACTGGCATACCAATCGCAATGTATCTTAGATATTTTTTGTTTATTTACACGAAGCAAAGATGATTAGTATTACGCTTCACGCTAAACTGGATGTCATACCTGTAAGTAGGTACTAGACACCCCCTAGGAGGTTTGCCAACATGTGTATATACACAAACATGTTTTTACACGGGGAATACGTTCCACACAGTATCATATGAAAAAGTGTATGAAAAAAGTACACTAAAAACAGAACAATGCTGGATAGGTTTCCTACTAAAAACAAAACAATTCGCGATTTCAATTTGTTTTTAATGTTTACTATTTACTATGCCTTATTTTATTTTTAGTATAACGATTATTCACCATCATTATTATACGCATAATTTTAAACGTCAAGTTAGTAAAAGGGGATGCCAATGCCGAATAATATAATAATTTATACATTTTACTAATTCGCACTAATCAATGACTTATTATAATATAATATTTATAGAAGTCCATATCTGGATGATGTTACATATATGTACATTTCACAAAATAGTAAATCAACATACTCGTATTATGTGATTATTTTAAAACCCAAAACTATATCAAATTCTTGACACTTGTTTCAGAGGCGGCCTCCGTGGTGTAGTGGTCAAGACGCTTGACTCACAGACGGAAGGTTCCGGGTTCGATTCCCGGTGAGAACACAAAAATAAAATGTGATTTTTCTCAAGCCTGGGTGTTCTGTGATGTAATTTGACCTCCTGGCCTGTTGTAGTGCAAATAATAATAATGATAATAATTCCAACAGAACGTGAAAACCTTTATGATAAGGTAATAGGGATGTCTGGGCATTTTCAGGGCTTATGACCATAGCAGGTTTAAGTAATCACTTAACACACTGTTACTGATGGATTTTTTTAAAGCTGGCGCGTTCGCAATACTTACACAAACGCATTGAGTAGTATCTGTGAAAAAGCTCATGCATTATGAAAATAATATCTGTCTCTCTTGCACTCAGACGCTCTTATGAGCATGACATAGACAACTATTGCTTTGTTAGTTGCTAATGATATGGTCATAAAATATTCAAGTTTGCTTCTGCGTTCGTCTGAATTTAGCTGCGATTCTTAATATTAAAAATATAATAATATGTATTCGATGTATATGTATTATTTTAAGCTATGGATAAAAAACACTTAATTATAAATATAAATATTCATTTAATCTGGTGCTGGCGCTTTTGCAAAACTTAAACTAAAGCATTATTCATTTACATAATATTGATTTTAAAAATATTGATATTAAATTTAATGTTTTAAACGGATTAGAGCGAAAAAAAACAATCACTTAAGAAAATTTCATATATTTATTCATATTTAAACAAACACGTTTTTTATTTGAAATTTTGTGTTCATAATACTAATAATTAATATAGTGTAAATAAAATGCGCAGTAAAAATTATACCAGTTTTAATCAATATGACCAGTTTTAATCAAGTCCTGTAGGTGTATTCTGCGCAATGAGAAAAGCCGTTTTTGTGATCGACATTATTTTGAAAGGGTAATTATTACAGTGCTTTGTATGAAAGTAGTCTGGCTGTTTTTAGCAAAACATAGAATTGACTTTACAGCACCCGATAACACCAATATCCCATTTTTTTTAAATTTTAGAGTGGCTGCTTTCTGCATAACTACGTTCAATTAGCGCAGACCATTCATCATCATCAGTGGCGCTACAGCCCGTTGTGGGCCCTGGCCTCCTCCAGAATTTGTGTCCATTCGTCCCTGCATCCTGCGGTTCTTTTCCAGTTCGTCAGGCCAATTGCTTCAATGTCACTTTCCACATTATTCAGCCACCCTAATTTTGGTCTGCCTCTGATTCGTCTGCCTTCCGGAGTGGTATAAGGAATCTTTTTAGGGTACGGTTATCATTCATTCTGTGCACATGGCCCAGATATTCTAATCTTCTTATTTTAATGAATTGTGCAATGTTGGGTTCGCCATACAGTGCCTCTAATTCATGATTAAACCGTCTCCTCCACACTCCGTTTTGGTTGACAGCACCAAATATCTTCCTTAATATTTTTCTTTCAAATACCATATTTTCATATCTTTTAGTCATAACCTAGCATTCGGCTCCAATGAACGATCTGAGGAGAGTTTTGTTAATAATGGTCTTAGTTTTTCTAGTGAGCAATTATGATCCCAGATGTTTAAACAAGCGTAGACCATTAGAAGTAATAAAATTAAAATATTTTCGAAAGATGGAAGGATTAAAGAAATACGGATGTTTGATTTTTGCAAAATTGTGAATGGTACAGTAAATAAAGTGACCTTTTAAATCAGTCAGTGACAGGCTAATAGCCCTGTAAATGGCTGGAATTTCATATTCTATTATTGAAAAGTTCTCCATCTCTGTTGTAGTTTACAGCAAATGAATAAATTTGATAATTTCATTATTTTTCGTCATCAAACAATGCAAAACGTACTTTTTCATGTAATTTTAAGTTTTAAAACATATTCTTTTGGATACTCATTATTTTATGTGATTTTATAGTTAATAACATGTTTTGATTATTTAATGCCTGTGGGTTAATTTTTATGTAATTAGTTCTATTTAACTATTCAGATATATACATACATATTATCTGAAAGTATCATAATTATCGCCATCTTCTAAATTACAAATTTTTGTGGTTCTTTTAGAGTTTTTTACTGATAACATAAAACGTAAAAGATAATTAAATTCCACATACTACCATGCAAAAATTAAATTCTTATTATACCAATAAATATTTAAAACCGGAGATTTATAAACGTAAATATATTATTGTTGATTAAGGAGAAAAAACGAAATCACGTTTAGAAATATGAATAAAAACTTATCTTCAAGTTACCAATCAATGTTCTCAAAACGTTTATAACACATTTTATATAATTTACAGTACAAAGTTGTAAATGAAAATTGACGTAGAGAGTAAGAAACTGTCCCTATTATGGGTATGCAATAGCTGCAAGATACAAGATATCACTTTCAAATCGATAAATAAAAAAGTTATATATACTACAGTTGCAAATAAAACAGAATAACGTTATAATAAACAGTCTTGGCGACATTTATAACGTCAGTAGATAATTAGAAAACCTAGAAAATACCAGAAATGAATTAAGCTGTAAAAAATTACACTCCCAGAAAATTTAATCCGGTTTTCACCCATCGTAGAGATCTTAATCATAACTACCTAATACGTTTACAACTTGACCAAATATTTTCAATGACAATGATTTATAACGAATTTTGATTTAGTTTAAAATGGATCAAAAATGAAATGTTTGCGTTATTTTGAATGAAATACTTTATATATATTTATATTTTTTTTGTATATTCTTTCACAGTAGCAAAAAGTTCAGTCGAGAACAGGATGCCATGAAGACACGTACAACGCTCACACGAGTCCAGCCATGACGTCACAGCGCGGGACATGACACCAACTGGTTTCCCACACTTCGTCATACCTTTGTGGCTGTTCCTCAGCCTCGTGTAACCCTGGTATAACTCAGTCCTATAGATAAACACTCTGTCACCACCAGCCATGTCAAGAAAGGATGTCATAAATACTATCGCATAAGTAAATTGTTATTAAAACGAATCCAACGACTACTGAGGTTCGGGGATCGATCCCCAAAGAACACAATAACTAAAATCTGATTAGGTGTTCTATCTTATCATCAAATTCTCCACTATGGAGTATTATATATATATATATATATGTGTGTATTTGGATCATTTCTAAAGCGCCAAAGACATAGGGATATGGCATTCTATCCTCTCCGCCAACCTCTACCGAGAAACGGCGTGATAGTTTGTTTGTTTTTTAGCATTCTCGCAAACTGCGTTTTTGACCGATTGAAGCGTATCTTGAATCTTAAGCATCTGTTATTTGAAAGAAGAAGTTAAGAAAAAAAAAACCCATACATTTTTTGTATAAAAAGGTAAAAAAAAAAAAAGTCAATATTTTAAATCGTGTTCTTAAAATAAAATAGAATTCTAGTTTTACAACCCATTTACAGGGCGGTGTTTAGTTATTAATGGTTTGTTGATAAAAACACAGAAATGAAATCAGTGAAAAATTACTATATTTTACTAGTATTTAAAATTCTTTTGAGTACTAGACTTAAACATACCCAATATGTTTACATATCACCTTAACTCTAAAACTCAAAAATGGTCCAAAATGATATTTTGACGTTTACTGTTTGGACTTCAAATAATTTATACAGGAATATTTATAATTTTGAATGTTAATGTTTCCGTGACAAAAAACTAGTAGAGAAATCAATAAAATATTGATATATGAATCCTCCAACACGTGCATAAGGGTGAATATTAAACAATGGAGGTGTTAAGCCATTACAAACTGCCGATAATTATTAAGTCCTGTAAAAGCCTAGACTTCCATATTGTATTTATTGGGAAATCTCAATATCTATTTATTTATTGAAAACGCCGTTTCTTTTTGTAAAAAAGAAATATTTGCGTTCGTATGGTTTACAAAAATATTTCAATTTTGAGTTTTTCCAACGATATGTTAATAACTCACTATTAAAAAGATATATATCATAACTTGTAATTGGTGTTTTAAGCCCGTTTTTGGTCGGTTGGAAGACATTGATATTATACAAAAATCCGCCTAAAAGTTTAGTAAAATAAAATAATGAAACTAAAATGTATTTAACAAAGTAGTGGCAATTGAATATATTCAATAATTAAAGATGTTCAATGATCTAACTATTAATGAGAAAAATATGAAGCAACGTATATATTTTTTAGTGACGAGGTACAATATACAAAATAACACAGGAGAAAAATATTTCTTTTAATAACTTTTTGTAAGTAAAAAATAAAAAATCTAATTTCTCAACACAATTTAAATAATATCTATCCATGTTGAAATGATATTTGATTACGATATGTGTTAGCGCGGTGTAAGCAGTCGGGCGCTCAGCGCTCAGGTAAGCTCCTCGTTATGACGTTTTTATGACAAAAGGAAGGACCAACCTAAAACGTGACCCACAATGGAGCTTCAGTGCTCAGCAGCTTATGTTTTCTGTAGGAATATTATATCACTAAGGTCACGCCGTCAAATTATTTCCGCTGTCTTCGTATAACGCCTGTTTTACAACCGAGACGCGCCAACTATTCAAAATATATTTCGGGTAAAATGATCACCCATCTAACCCTAGAGTATATACATCATCTAACACTTACCTAATGCGCCTTTTTCATATTTTTTATTATACGAAAAAACAGTAGTCTGTCTCTAAAATAATCTTTAAAAAGTGTTGTACTAGTATTTCAATATGACCAGATACATACTAGGTACACAATAAAACATACAAACTCAGCATTTTGCTTGTTCTAAAAGGTAGCAACGTTATGCGACGATTTTTTTTTATTAACATTCAATTCATTAACACTTTCTTGTTTACCCACGAACAGGCCATGCCTTTATATATTTCATAGCTATGTAATTATTCCTTATTTTTTTAATACTCTTTATTACCTCTTATGTATATTGTAAAAAAAAACATAAAAATTAATTATAATAAAAATATTAAAAAATTCACTGATATAATTATGCTCCATTTTATTGTGTGATGAAATCTGTGTTTTCTTTATTTTAAAAGAAACAAGAATTATTGAAAAATTAAGTGAAAAAGCTCACGTCAATTATGATTTAATTTTTGTAGGGCCAAAATAAAAGGCGCTCATTTTTTTCATAAATGTTTATTCGCCCAAGATTATTTTGTATTCTACATACTTTTGTCTATTTATATAACATATTTGACCGCATATTCGAAATGTGCTTTGTCAATTACGATTATTTTTATACATCCATATCGTTGTATACTTTTTGCAACGAATTATATATTAACTAATAGTAATGTTTTTCATAAATACCATTTTATTTAAATGTGTTACCTAATTCAATGAAAACATGTCAAATTAAAGCATATTATGTAAAAAGTATATGTTATACATATAAAATACTGAAATTGGTTCCATTACACCCAGCTATAATATTATGATATAATTACACCGTAATCAATTGTATTTTATTACATTTCTAAAGTTCATTAACGAACATTTATATTTACTTAAAATAACAATAACTAACACTATAAAAGGTACATATGTTTTATTACGTACACACCTATATCATATTCGGAAATACCAAAGTAATATTATTTATGAATCGAGTAAATTTATGTCAAACTGCGAGTGCAAAAATACATTTCATAAATACATAATAATGTCAAAAAATACAATAGTTTTCATTTGACAGACTCGTATTCGACAATATTTGAAAACATGGAACGCATCAATGGAGAAGTGCTTCATGATACGCGTTTAATCCACATCAATAGTACCTACGTATTTAACATTATTTAATAGTACTAAAATACCCAAATCAAGAACATTATAAATATTAGATAGTAATTTATTTATCTATTCACAGCAATGATAATTTGATGTAAATAAACAAGTCCTAAGTGATGAAAACAACCGTTTAGTGCAGAGAAACACACTGAAAAATAAACTATTCTTTCGGTGAGGTGGGGCATTCATATCTCATTAATTCTAATTAATTCAGGTATTTATTCAAAACAAACCGGAAATTCATCTCTCAGGATCGGCGCGTGCGCATTCGCTTATAATACTTAATTGAAAAAATAATATATACAAACTTACCTACATATTAAACAGACCGGTTCTGAACATTTTATAATATGTTATGTGCCCACTTGTAGCGCCTCCAAAAATGCACGACAAATTCTATCATAATCACCTAATTAATTTTCATTTACATATATTAAAAATGCTTTAAAGCTTTTTACATCCGAAAAATATTACTTGTCGGTCCCGTGGTGTAATGGTTAGCGTGTTAGCCTGCCATGCATGAGGTTTTGGGTTCGACTCCCGACATGGTTTATATGAAATATTTATGTAAAAGGGTGTTTTCGCACTGGAATATTTTTAGTCCCTGGACTGGCACCTGAGGCGTAAGACTGATCATCTTACCTTCATGTAACAAAAATTGTTAAGATACGCTGCAGTTAGTGTACCAGTGCACTGCCCTATGCACCATTAGGTGTGGAAAGAGAATGATGATGATGATGATGAAATATTACTAAAAAAAATTAAGTTAAGTCTAATGAAATCATTGTCAAAATCATTTCCCCAGTCGCACCCAGTGGTGGATAGGATACTGAATTGGTAATCCAATTGCACCGTATATTTATCATTTTCATTGCAAGTGAGGTAAGGTGATCACACTTACGCTTCAGGTGCCAGTCCAAGAACGATGAAATATTGCATGGTTCTGGTTCTATTTTACATACAGGACCGTAATTTTCATCTGTAGCTGTGGACGTTACGAAAGTCGTCGATTCTGTGAAGATATTTATTGTTGGAAGATTAAAATTTAAATCAGGAAAGTTCTGATAATGCAAGGACCCACAAAAATGGAGACCAATTAACACGACTGTTGTTTCGGGGGCTCGGTAAGCAAAACAGGAGCAACAGAGGTGTTCAAGTAGATCTTTCTCTTCATTCTTAGGTCAATAAAACGGAAAGTGCTCGTTTCTTCCATCTCCGACAAATCACATCCGTACGAAGAAATATTCCAACAGACGCAACCAAGATCTTGTGAACGGTTATGTCATTTCGCCTCTAGATTACTGAAATGGATTATACGCAAGCCTTCAAAAACATCAAACTGATAAACTTCAATCTGTATTCAATGCAGTGGCAAGGCTTATTACGGGACTAAAAAATATTCTCACATCTTACAACATCTTTGAGATTTGCACTGTTTAAAATCTCAAAATAAACATTCTATAAGCTTTGCTGAACAGTATTCAAATCTTTTCATGAAATTACTAGAAGATACCTATCGGACATCTGTATGGGGGGAAAATACACATCAAAGAAAATCTACTCTTAGGTCAGCATTTGATTCAGGCAGAGGAAAACTTGTCGAATTTCTGCGCTGCCCGAACTAGGTTGAGGAGGTGGTTTGGAGACCGTGATTTTGCCGCTGTCGGCCCCTCTGCCTGGAACCTATTGCCTTCACACATTCAATTCATCGACAGTCCCAGTCAGTTAAAATCTCAACTGAAATGTATCTTCTTTCGTTTATTATACTCTCAATTTATAATCAGAAAGTGTTATATTAAGCAGTGTCCGCTTAGTTAAAATGTAAGTTTAACTATTGAATTACAAAGCGCCCTTGGGGTGATCATTCAAAAACATAGCGCTATGTAAATCAGACGGATATTACTATTAACAAAGAAGATGAGAGCCTATTTCCATACCTTATTTAGCGTCTGCGTGTAACTCCACATACATGTAAACCAAATTGTGCATAAAATGCACTGGAACTTACACACAGAGAAACACCAAATCGAGACATTTTTACTATGATTTCTTTAGGAATACTCTAAAATTATATCGAAATAATGCCATTTACCCTAAAGCAGCACTTCCTTTTGTAAAAGTTCCATATGTCGAAAGTGAAATTGTCTTTTTAGTGACATCGCTAATTGTAGGAAAGTTCTACAAGAAACTATTTTTTATTGTTATTGTACAATAGTTGTTAGAAGCAATCAAAATTATTTCTGTTTTTCTCATCGTTTTGTAAATGCTCGAATGTTTACTAAATAAATTTAATGAAATTAACGTAGTTATCAGAGAACAGAACGTAGTTATTCAGTTGTTTTATAAGCTAATATTCGTGCCTTAGTGAGTTGACAGGTGATGTGTGAATACAATAAAAATTATGCAAATTCACCGCAATTGTGGCGTGTGAACAATTCGGCTGCTAACCTAACCTAATCTCATAATATGCGAGTTGATGTAGTTAGAGAAGACTACTAGACTACTGCCGATACCGCATGCCGCCTGCTAAGATATACCGTACATTCATATATGCATGTATAGTACATATACACACATACGACGGAACTACATAAATCTGCATATCATACGGCCATAATGCGGTTATCCTTCTACTACTCGTGTACGTATTATAATGCTAGGGTTGATCCTTTCCTATAACTTCATTAGAAACTCCCCTTCCACTAATGCAACATTCAACTAACTGATTTACTTGAAAACGCTGTATCGCAATGGAAAAAGATGTGACAAATATGAAGTACAACAATATTTTGAGTTTGTCCAAATGCTTGAAGACAAACGACCGGATTTCACTCCCCGGGGAGTTAATTGGCTAACCCTAAAATGTAAAATATTTATGATTTTTTTAATGTATATTTCAACAAAAATCTCCCGTTCCAATTGGATTCTGATTGTGAGGAGACTGATTGACCATATCAGAAGATCGATTCTTTATCATAACATCATACAAACATTGAATTCAATGCTGAGGACCGATCGACCGATGGAGAATATACCAGTTTAATAATTTTTCAGACAATCTGTTAAAAACTGGATTACTGGAATTTAAATGAATAAATACAAAATAATGCTGAGATCTTCGAGTTAGGATAAGATGAGTATTAAAAGCTGTTCGCGCATGGACAATATAATGCTATGGTCATAATTATTATAACAATTCACCAATACCTAGACTACACCGGCAAGGTAACGAGTACGGTCATTGGTCAAGTTGATATATTTCGTCTGTCTTTATATAATTATAGGTTAAGAATTCAAAAGGTTACAACTTAATCTGTATAAAAAATCGCAATATTGTTCTTTATTTTTTATTTTTTTTTATGTATCTATAATAACGTATATATGTATATATGTATGTATGCATGTGCATGTGATTGTATGTATGTGTGTGTGTGTTTTTAAATGTAAATATCTTTCTATATACCCATAAACTTATGTTGTTACATTTCCTTATTTTTACTTATTATTGTATCTTTTAGTTTTCCTTATGTTATCTTTAATTTTAACTAAATTTAGATACTTTTGTTTCACTGCTGCACTTGAATGTATTTCTAATAAATGTAAAAGCCCGTAGGGCGATTAAATTAATAAATAAATACGGTTTTGTCCCTGGAATCGACCATTGTCCACGTGTAACATAAATTTGGAGCGCGAAAAATTGTTCCGAGACATCGCCATCGAGATAGACAGGGATAGAACAGCTGCATTGTCTTCGTGTGAACACGCACGGACAGTACCTTGGGTCAATAGCGATTTGCTCGACGTGGATGTGTCGCTGCCGCCCATTTTTAATTTTTTAGTTGGTTTTTTAACAATTCCTATGCATCTTGGAATAAAATAAATAATGTTTTTTGAGAATTCGCTCGTAATAAACGACATCGTGTATTCATTTTCGCTGCGCTCACGTCACTCACGCTACTCACGTGTGAACTGCGGCCGAATTTCGTCCAGGCTGTTCACGTATTCACGGAGCAGGGACGAGGCAATATTATCGTATCTATTTTATTGTTGTTAACGGCCCTTTATCGACACAATCATTGGTTTAGCATGAACTAATCTAATAAACACTTGAAGATTGTTTTTATCAAAGTTGGAATAATCGCCGTGCGTGTAAGAAAAGATGACATGTATGCATGTGCATGGCGGAATATGACTTTTTATCCTTCGTGCAAAATACATTAGCAATCAATCTGAAATACAGAAATACATCTACAAAACATAGGGCATGCTTATTAATTTAACTTTTTGTAATTGCATAACTTTAAAATTTCGTTTCGAATTCAAAATAACATTTTTTTGTTTAATTCGTGATATCGAGCGATTAATATCGTGATATTTGAAGTAGGGACCATATATTTTCAATGTGAATGAGATATCTATATTTATTTAATCTTACAAAAGCATTTAAGCAATCACAGCCACGACTACTTTTAAGAAAAACATTGGTGCTAAACCGTTTGATGTTTTTACTTAAATCAATTCAGATAACAAATTATTAATTAACAATTCCTTTTCCTTTTTCATCATAATCGGTAACAGGAAAGTGGTAATTTTTGTGTTTTAGATTAAACGTTAATTTATTTCTCGTTGAATCATAGTATTTAAGAACATGAAAAATTAATAATAAATGTAATATAATAAGTAATGTGTGCTTTTATCACTTGGTACAAATACATAAAGCAAGTGATGTATAGAAAATAATTTATTTTAATATTTATCTATTTGATTTATATTCGAAAGTATATAACTTAAAATTACTAAATAATTATAACAGTTTAAGTCAGCCTCCATACACAATACTTACGTATGACTAGTTTTTTTTTAAGTTACAGTTATGATTTTAACTAAATAGAGAAAAAAATATGTGTTTAATTTTATCGAACTAAAATTAATTCTTAAAATAAAATATGTATTTATTTACATTTAAATTTTGAAACTATCGTAGTTTTATTCATACACAATATCCTATCCAACGTATGGAATATGTAATATCAATTATCTATCGTACATAAGATATATACATCATACGTCTTAAAAATTCGCCGACTCCGACGAACAATGACGAAAATATGTAATATACGAGTAGTATGACCCAAGTTAAACATAAAAAAACACATTTCTGCTACCAAAGACAAAAACAAATTACGGACACCACAGTTGTTTATAAGACATCGGTAAGTAAAATAAGTAACAATGCTTTCAAAACTCTACTACAGTCGTTCCATAAATAGATAGCAAAAAGGGCTAAAAAGGGGAGCTGAGGAATATGTCTCATACATGAAAGCCTAATGACGTGCATTAAATGTCTTCTCTTAATTGTTTTTTTTATTTTTTAAATTATGTTGTTTATTTTATGTAAAAAAAATACTATCACACCCAAAATCACATTGAAATTCATGAGAGAAACATATACATTTGACATAAAATAATTCATTTTATACTCCGTAACGTATCTATAGGCTAGTGGAGTGGTTTTGTCTACAAAAAAATCAATATTTAAAATATGTGAATTTATATTGTAGCTTTGTATTTTTGTTGTTAGATTGGCATTGATATCTCGTTCATCGGTCGTCGGTTTAGTACCGCTGTTGAATAATACTGCGACTAAACGACTTCTGTGTGCACAAGAGATTCATGGCACGGATTGCGTAGGCTGTGAATGTGTTAGTGTTTGTTTCTATTTGCACACGCCAAAATAGTGGGGGCCTTGAAATTTGAATATTTATATTACCAAGGTCGGCATTGTTTAATAAATTATAATACCATTTGAGTGAGTTGCTACGTAAGAACCTGCATATTTGTATGTAATGAATTCCTTTGTAAAGATAGGGAAGATTACTCCATTCATTCGAATTCATTGCCATCGATGAAAATTGGCGTACGGAATGCATAGCTCAAAACAGTTATAAAGAATTATTATACGAATTTACATAAATAGAATCCCTAATGTTCTAATAAGTGAAGTAATACAATAACATCGATGACGATAATTTGAAATGCATAAAAAAATGGGGAGCCAAAAAAGTTTTCGTATATTTTATGCTCTTAAATTCAAGTAACCCTTTTAATGACTTAATTGATATCAATACATCTCAGAACTTAATAAAACGGTTACCTTGTTAGTTATAATTTATTTGAAAACTATTTTACAATATTTTTTTGCCGAAACAATATTTGAATGCTGAGAAAATGACCCATTTTTTTATCTGTAAGTATTTCCGGGTAGGAAAGAAAAGAAAAGTTATGTTTTTTAAAAAAACGTACAGAGTTAATTAATTTTAAATCAGTATAGAACAACAAAAGAAATACCACTGCTATTTTTTTCGTTATGTGTTTTTCGTTTCGTTTCGTTACGTTTGCGAATGTAACAATAAAAAATAATGTAAAATCTGTTAAAGAGGCGCTTAATGATATTTCCTTTTACTTGTGAAGGTAATAAACTTCCCGGTGAAATAAAAGCAATACTATATCTAAATCTGAAAGCAAAGCCCATTAAAAAAACTTAAAATTTTCAATAGCTTAAGTGATAATTGTATAAATGTTTTCTGTTCCTTGTATTTTTATGCAATGTTTTTTATTGTATTTTTATATTTAACGTATACTAGTAATTTAAAAAAAACGCTTTACATAATCACTTTGGTAATCTTTAGGAGAGTCTTATTTCAAGTTTACTTTTCTTCACACCTGTGGGCTCCCGCCGTCAAGAAGGCCGAAAACGTCAATTTTTTTTTGGCTGATTTGGCGGAATTTAGGGATCCAGGATTGACGTGGAAGGAAGCGAGAGTGCTAGCTGGACAGGGTCTCCTGGAAACGTCTGGTGATTTCCAAGTGCTCCACTTATTTTACATACATTCACTCTTTCTGACGTTATTTAATATTCTGCAAGAGTGAAACTATAAACTTAGATACTATTGTTCAAAATACTGGAACTACATTTTAAGATTTGACCGATTTCTTGGCCTTTTCCGAATAATTAATCTAACATAAAAAAAGCAAAAAAATATTTCGATCAAAAAAATCACACTGATATTAAACGAATTATTTTAATCTTTTATGTCCAGATATGCATCCATTCGCCGCATGGAGCATATACAGGGTGTTCGTAAAACCCTGTCACATCCGAAACCACGATGATCAGTATGAGCAAGAAGACATATTAGCACACTAAAATATTTTTTTAGAACGACTAAAATCATTTACAAAAATGTTTGCTTACTTCTGCAGGGGAGAAACGAGGCGGGGGGAGGGGGGAGTCTGATACACCGTCAACCGCGTGACCGCGGCCGCTTCGCTTCACCCCTGCAGAAGTAAGCAACCATTTGTCGTTTTTTATATTTTACTTTTTAAAATTTTCTTCGTTCTATATATTTTTAAAAATATGTTAATATGCCTTCTTGCCCATACTGATCATCGTGGTTTCGGATGTGATAGGGTTTAAAGAACATCCTGTATGTATGTATCATACAGAGCTGGCTAAAACGCGGAGACTATACCACTATATACAAATGTAATAAAAAATAATTAATAGACATAAACTCTCTTTTTGTGAAAAAACGTTGTCTCGGTAATCCACTCGTCGTGAATTTGGTGGAACGCAGTAGATTCTTATCTCTTTTACGGTTGGTATCCTTGTTATCTAAGCCTCTAGCAACTAGAAACATCTACAAAACAACGCACCTCATCAAAAACGGACGCGACATTTTATTTATTTATATTTCATGGTATAACTTACACTGGTTCATTTTGGCCTGGTGCCTCGACACACTCTATATACGAATAGCTTATTCGGGATTATTCTGTCCAATATTAGGTATACAAGTATGTATGTAGGTACGATACTTTTGAGATACGAACGTTCTTACAACTATAAAGCCGGAACCTACAAATACGTTTGTTTCAAGTTTGAGGTGTTCACGTTATCCGGAAATATATGTTTTATAAAACGATCCAGTTTTATAAAAAAAGTACGTATTGAAATTCGCGTAATTTACATTTACTTGAACATTCGGAGGAACACCAAACAAAATGTTCAGAACCCACCAACCTGCATCCAATATCCGTATCATAATATATAATAAGTAGGTTTGCTGTTCATATATTATGGTCTTCAGACTACCTGTTATCCATATATATATATATATATATATAATTCTTCTGTACGTGTGATGTCGTAGTGTAGATCTTTGCGCTGCGCGTGTTCGTAGATATTAAAATTTTCAATCCAATCCGTAAAAAAAAGTTAGAAGCTTAAATCTTTTTTTCATCGACTTACCAGGATCACATTCGACGATAATGCATTTACAAAAAAATGGAAGGATGTTGTTTTTTGTGTTTAAAAAATTTTGTTTTTGAATGTTTACAAAAAACATTCGCTTTTTATGGATCCCAATAAGATTCTTTCCTTACGTTTCTTATAATTTCTTCCCATTCATTTCTTTTTACTTGATTTTTGGTAATACTAAAATAATATTAACTGACATTAAATACATTTTTGAAAATCGAATTCATGTATAAAGTGCACCCCTGTTGGTGCGAAGAGCCAAGTTTGACATTTGCAAATAGAATTCTATTTTTAAAAATGAATTCTTTTAGGTTTTAGAATTCAACCATAAACAAGTAACTGGTACCTACTCAAATTCAATAATAATAATTTTTAATTTTGGAATTCAATCATAAAAAAGTACCTAGGTACCTACTTATCAATGAAAAGTCTTTTTCCAAGCTGATGGTAGGCAAGCCAACGTTTGGGCAGGACAACGTCTTCGCCGTAAAATTAAATGCTATAATTTTTACCGCTTGTGAGAAAACATTGTTTGTGTCCGATTTTTCGTAGCGCTGAACTTTATCATTACACCAACTCAATAATTTTCCAAACGAAGACGATCAGTCTTACTCTTCAGATCAAGATTCACACAAGGACGGTTAACTAATTCAATGAAAAAACACTTTTTAAATCATGTGGGGAATAGAACTTGGGACCTCATGCATGGTAACAATACACCACGAGGCCACAGCATATAAAAATGTTTCGTTACACATCCTCATGTAGTGATGCAAGTCAGTAAACCTATACATAATAAACACAACACCCAAGATATCGCCCGACCAAAGGTTATACCCACCTACTGAGGAAGCTATAAATTAGAAATTTTATTGTAATTGGTTACGTGTCAGACAAAAAAGACAATTGTACATGTATATTTTAGAAATCAACTGGCTTGGCTAGCCATATCACCCGTGTTATACATAATATGGGATATTATTATATATGACATAACAGGAAAGCGATGATGCCTCATTAGGTAAGGACAGGTGCCACCAAAAATGTCATCTGAACCGACTGCGACTGGCCGAAGTTTTTTTTAAACTTTGTCTCTGTAGTGTGGGTTTAGATGAGTTGCGCTTTTGCAGGTGCTAGCTCACCTATGTAGGCACAACACACTCGGCTATTGGTTTCTGAACAGACGTGTATGTAGAATATATGATATTATGCATTCAGATTCCTCGGTACGGTGCTGCGTGGGTAGTTTAATCGGATTTTACGAATAGAATGGTCGCCTTATTTAACGGAGCAAGATGGTTAACTGAAATTCATTTTATTGTATTTCAGCCCAAACGTTCATTGGCGTGTTTCCTATACCTGTAAGGAAATTAAAAAACGTATTGGCTCATTTTTACTTATGACATTGGTTCTGTGGATTACGGTTTTTATTCAGAATTAATTATGATTTCAATAAGTCTTATTAAAAAATATATATATTTATCACATGTTAAAAATAACAGCTTAATGTTAGAATGAATTTATAATGTTAATTAATACCGCCTTTAAAAGGCAAAACGGCTGTCGTCCTGTTTCCAAAATATAAATTTAATAAAAAAATTGTCTGTTTTTATACAAAAAGCGGTGTGGTTTTTTCAAAAACTAAGTCAACTAGGTACAAAAAATGTCTCAAAACTCGGCAGTGCCGGATGCATTTTTTTCAATCTCATTCACTCATTTGCTTAAACGATGTTTCTTTTTCTAGATTGTAAGTCTATCAAATCATTTAATATGTTTTCAACATAACTTTTTAGACAAATCCTTTAATAAAACACCCACATTGTTGTTTATGATGAAAATGAAGACATTACACCATGTGCTCTTTATAAATTATTACAGTGAAAATTATTATGTTTTGATTTTGTCACTTGATTACGTCTCCTAAGAAAATAGTTGACTGATCTTCGAAATATTTAATCCAACCTTGGAGTCTATCGCTTATTTTGCTTTAAAATATATTGCTGTCAAAATTATAATTTATATCTTGTTATTATTTCCTGTCAGCAAGTATAGAGGTAAGTTGTTCTTTCCTTAAGGGGCTAGTATCAACCGAGTGTTAACTAAAATGTAATGAACTAATAACAAGTCATCTGCTTCGTTGTGTCGCGTCGTTTCTTTATCACAGTGATAAATATTTTTAACTGCGTTTGGATGAATGAAAAATACAGTTCTGTGGGTGAAATAGATCTCGAATTCTAAACTAATGTTTCGAATCGAAGGCTACTCTCAGGAAAAAATCCAGTAAAAGAAAATGGAGCGAAGAAAAGTCTGCCTCGTAGTGTAGTGGTTAGCGCGTTTGCTTCCGGAGAAGGTCTATAAAATATATTTGTTTTTAAAGGTGATTTTACGCTGGAATATTCTTTTGTCCCCGGGCTGTCACCTGAATCGCAAGATCTTACCTTACCTGTAACAGTTATAATCGAGGTACTCACTATTTAGTAGGTTTAGAATCTAGATGACCGTTGTTTGCTATGAGACAGGGTTCTGTATGGCACTGTGAGAGATTTATTATAATTTGTTTATGGTTTCAGAATATGATCAAATTAATACACAGTGCTGTACCCCAAGTTTTTTCTTTCATATATATGTGTGGCTTTACACAGACGATGCCCAATAATTCCCAAGTTTTCCGTTTAGTTCGAGAATGATCTATCTAATGAGGAACTGCTGAAAATTTCATGCTACGAGAAATTGAATATAAAAAATATTTTCTTTCGTGCGGTAAAAATTATAGCATTTAACTGTAGGGCGAAATTTCTCAAAAATGTATAAAAAAATAATTAAAAGATTGTTTTAATAAATATTAACCACGTTAAAACTTCACAAGTTCTAGTGAACAATAACCAATAATAAAAAGCGTTGTTATGTGTAGTTATAAATTTCCGGTTTCCGGATAGCCATTTTTCTCAACGTTTAGTCTGCTTTGACGGCTACGGGGTTCTACTTTTCAATGGCAGCACAACTCACCAACAACAACTCTCGACGTTACATAACGTAGATAATTAACGTAGATGTTAGGATTTGTTCTGAGTACTGCCAGGGTTTTCGAAAATACCCGCGTACTGAGAACTCTTTACAACTCTTGGTGCAAAGTAGACTCGAGAGTGGCTGGATGATTTGGGGGCCACATGAACTGAAGTACTCTCTTATGATAGAGAAAATCCAAAAAAAGTTTCTGAGATATCTCTATATGAGAGAGTGCGGGTATTATCCTTGGCTCTACCTGGTCGAGTTTCTCTAGGGTATGCTTGGCTACAACAGTTTAGAGACTAGAAGGAATGTGTATTTGACTACACATTCTTATCGATTGTTGCGCGGTATGATCGATAATTCTGAGATTACGATGAGCA